>NC_044509.1:3777446-3809946 GCF_902362185.1 Chanos chanos | reverse complement strand
GCTTATTAAAAACAAGAGCACGAAGAGCGGGCTCTCTGATTTATGCTCACACGTGAATATAATTAGACTGCATCTCTACACTGGTGTCGCACAGTTTCTGCATTTCATGTTTGTGTGAAAGCAGTGATCCCTGTACACGTTACATGTGTCTGTTTACCGGTTTCGATTATGAACACCGTCAAAATAATTGAATTTATATCAGTAAAGGATTAGCTCCTGTGTACCGTGGCCGGATCACCGTTTCAGCCAATCAGAAGCAGGACAGCAACAGCAGACTCCACTCAAGAGTTCATTTTGGTCAGTCAAAATTACAGCGGCTGATAAAGTAGATCGAGTTTCCAGGAAATGCGTCATTTTACTAATATTTGGTGAGTGGCAAGTGTTCATTTCAGGCTTATGAGTTAATATATCACATCACAAATTATAGATGACAGTTTACAACAGATGATCCAACATAAGCCTCACAGGAATATGCTCCGGATAGTTTGCATCCTTCAGTTTGTGATTAGAATCAAAGTGACTTTTTAGAAGTATAAGGGAACAGAGCAACACACGTGAGTCTTACCCAGAACTCCGTCGGCGACAAACGGGTGTTGAAGGAGGTTGGGCCACGACAGTCTTTTCTGAGGGTCTTTGGTCAACAAACCTTTCAGAAAACTCTGACACAAAAGAAATATTCGTATCACACTTTGTGTAAGCAGTTTAAGCAAATGAAAAGAATATACCATTACATTTATTATATTCAAACATATGTTTTATCTCATGATGAGAAACTGAAAGATGAAGGTCTACTGCTTAAATTGTCGGGGGGGGGGGGTGTACTTTGGCAAAGGCCTAACTAAATGCAAACTGTTCACTCAGCATGGGCTCAATTACCGTGCAGTCTTGGCCCATATTCTCGGGCCACTTCACCGGGTCCTTCACAATAAGGTGAACCAGCTGGAAAATGGAGTTGGTGTAGAACGGTGGCGCCCCCGTGTGGAGCTCGTAGAGAATGCAGCCCAAAGACCAGAGATCAGCTGTGTGGTCATAGGGCTTCTCTTCCACCAGCTCGGGGGACATGTACAGAGGAGTGCCTTTAATGGAGGTCAGAACCATGGTGGATACACTCATGGCACGGGCAAACCTACCATAAAACAGGCAAAAAAAAAAAAAAAAAAAAAAAGCTATAAAAATGACCACTCTTCTTATGTTTTTGTCAGTAAAAACAGCATTGTGGTTTTGTAAAGACATTACTCATTGTTTCCTGATAAGAAATAAACTTTGAATAGAAAGGTCATGTTGGGTATTACCTGGACATTCAAATGAACGTCCAGTAAGACCTAAGGTGTGGCTGTAAGGTCTGTGTATGAGGACAATAAACAGTATATTACAGTGTTTATGTACTTACCCAAAGTCACAGAGTTTAACCACACCCCCCTTTCCCAGAAGGATGTTCTGTGGTTTCATGTCTCGGTGCAGGATCCGATGGGAGTGCAGATAGTACAGAGCTGAGACCAGCTGACAGGCTATCTCATGCACCTACACACACACACACACACGCACGCACGCACACACGCACACACGGCCACGCCCACACGTACATGAACGCACGCACACACACACACACACACACACACACACACATACGCACGCATGCACGCACGGCCACACCCACGCCCACACGCACACGTACATGCACGCACACACACACACACACACACACACACAACAGAAGGCACACACAACACAGCACAACACAATACACACACACAACCAGAGGAGAGCGCTTTTAGATTTAAAGCCATTTTCTAACCCCAGGCAAGGCTGAATCTGTTCTCACGACACAGGACTTGTTAAGATACTGAAAAACCTTGAAACACAATCACTTGTATAGAGTAAGGTTTTTGTATGCAGTTATCAAGAGACCTTGCCTAGTATAATGCAGTCTAGTATAATATCAGACCAGTACGTCCCAGTATACCTGGCACTCCGGTAAACTCCCATCATCCTCCAGGATCTGGAACAGCTCTCCCTCTGCATATTCAGTCACAACCACCACCTGACATGAGAGAGAGAGGGCAAACAGATGGAAAATAGTTTTGAAGGGGAAAATAGTTCACATCCACACTTCACATTACAAGGAAGTAACCACAAAGGCAAATAAATAAATAAATAAATAAATAAATAAAATAATAAGATAATAAATATGCTGTCAAATCAAGGTTTTGTCTATTCTGCATTTTCCTTGTTTAATTCATATTTAACATAGGCACCAAAATGTTACCCTGTAACTTGAAAATAACGTTCTGCCTCTGAAACAGGTTTTGATGATTTCTTTTTTTTTGCTGACATTGTCTGTTTCTGCTGCCAACAATCTCTGTGTGTCGTTTCGCCTCAGACTGTTGTTTGACAAAGATTTGAATGTGAAAATTTGCAGTCCTGGCAGTTGCTGTTCTTCTGGATCCTCTACCGAAAGAGACACACATTCCATCCGTACTCTGACCTCGCCGTTTTAAGACGCCGTGGACAGCTTACCTCTGTCTCCGTCTCAAAACTGTCCAGGAGAAGCACTATGTTGGGATGTCTAAGCCCTCGCATGATTTCTATCTCTCTTTTCAGACTTCGGAGCTCCTTTTCAGAGCGACCGGTTTTCGGGATGAACTTGAGTGCTACCACCTGGGGGGGGGAGAGAGGTGGGGGATCATGCTGTAAAGAATCTAACAACCGCATCAGCAAAATATAGATTGAATGATTAATGTACGTTTAACATAGGAGTAGTTTAAATGGTGTGATCTCTCTCTCTCTCTCTCTTTCACTCACACTTACCTGTCCACTGAACTTTTTTCGGCCTTTGTAAACTCGTCCGAAGGACCCCTCCCCGATCATCTCCAAAACATGATACAGATTCATAGTGTTTCTGACAAATAGTTCTTTAGACTGCCTGTAATATATATTTTTTATTTCATCGTTGTGTGTAAAATGCGTGTAATATTACACATCAATGCCTGCACGCTTCGTTAGTTCTGCGTCTGCCCGGGTTTCTATCTCGTCTGAATAAGATAAGATGCTTCCAAAGGCAATGCCACATTCTAAGCTAACGTAGGCTAACGTTATATTGCTAATTCGAATATTTTAATATGAGTGTAACTAGACCCTCTTTAAAAACATATCAGAGGTTGTCCAGATGAGGTGTACAATTATAACACCACGCAGCTGTGGAGCAAGGCAATCCTCTGAAAACTCCTATTTTAGGAAATCCACTTTGCTGGCTCTCAAACTTCAAAAAGTTCAACTTACACCAACCAGTGCAAGGAAGAACAACAAAGAGCGCCTAGCAACCTATTGGCGAACAATGACACGCCTTTTTAACGAGCTTAACAACAACTGTAAACGCAGACCGAATTTCGGTGACAGCTCCACTAACGTTTCGAAAATATAAAACAATCACAAATATATCTAAATATTTAGAGTAAATAATGCCTTTTAAACTTTAAAAAGGCCGTTAAAAATTGGTTTAGAACAGGCGAAGTATAAGATCTCTACCTTTTCCTCCCGCTACGGGGACCTTAACCTAACAACGAGTTGGCGTCATAGCAACAGGTCAAGTGCGGACAACAGCAGTTGCGGCGTAACATCCACGTTTTTGAATATAGTCTTGATTATTTTTTAAAGTTATGGTTTTATGAAATACTTATTCACACGTCATTACTGTTACTAATATTTCTTTTCTGCTGTAGTAATATCCAGACGTTGTTTAAAAAGCGGGGGAACTGGAAACAGCGTGGAAAACATGCAAAGATAATGGGGCGTTCAATTCAAATTAATCTTAGTTGGTAATTAATACAATCTGAATACAACATTCAAAAGTTCTACAATGAATTTTCCCAAATATCATCCTCAGTTTAGTTCTTTGTTTTAAAGCATAAAGTATTCTCAAACTCTTAGATTGCGCGGGGGAAAAAAAACATCGTAATTTCGTGACAAAACATGGATTCTTTTATTTTGTTAGCAGTGTTCCTAACACAAGCAACCAAAGCAAGAACTCATGACACTGTCTACAAATCATCAAACCAACCGTCTAACTCATCAAACGAGAACATTTATTGCAAGATACCTGTAGGCTATACGTTACTTGCCATACGTTATGTGTAGGTTGGATGCAAAGTAAGCCAGGTGAAGAGGACAGTAAGGATGATACCGTGGGTGGTTCTTGCACTAATATGACCTTTTGTCAAACCCTGAAGACTAATATATGCAAACAAATATTATAATAATTTGAAACAACATGCATTTTCTTTTACAGGTTACCAACTCAAAAAAGTTGTCAGTTACATTGTATGTACGCACACATAGCAGAAAGAGAGTAAGAGGGAGAGAGAGAGAGAAAAATGTTATTTATAATCTATGATAGTTCCTTCACTTCTGGAGGACAGTTTTAGAATCCAGCGGTTCCAGTGTCAATTCTCCATAGGTTGTTTTTCGGAACTGGGCATTTCAAAAGGCCCTTCGAGTTTCATATGATAACCAGGTGCCAGATCCGTCATCCTTGACCCAGGATGTGGTGTCACTGAGGACCACCGCACCCCCGCTGGCCTCCTCGGACGACACGGGCGACATTTTCACCGCCGTAAGATCCCCGGTGGCCGTCATGTACGGAGGACAGGAGTAACTGGAGATGGAGGAGTACGAAGCAGCGGGGTAGTGCACGTCCTCCAGTGACTGCAGAGTGTACGGCTGGGAACCAGACGGGAGGGTGCCACCGTTGCGACTTCCGGACATCCGGTATGGAGAGGAGCTCCCGGAGTCGGGCCCACCCAGGGAAGGGGAGCCCGTCACTGGGGGCGGACCCTCAGGACACAGGACCTCTGGCTGATTCCCCGGATCCTCTGACTGGTGATCCCACGAGTCTTTCTGGGAGTTAAAAGAACCGTAAGATCAAGAGAAAAATGGGGGGGGGGGTGGGGGGGGGGTGGGGGGGGGATGACGTATCAAGATGCTGATCATTTAAAAAGAAAAAAAAAAAACTAACCAACTACAATATGAGCACTAAATGAAGATGAGCAGTGAAAAGTTAAATCTCTTCAAAGAGATGATTATAATTGCCATTATATTTGAAATTTGTGATGTCTCCTTTTTTTTTTTTATAAAAATAGAACCATCCAAAAGGTACATGTGACAAGTGACAAGAGAAAAAATCCTCATATAATGTGCTGTGACGTTTTTTTTTTTTTTTATATTTTGGAAAATGACAGTACCAGGAGGAGATGTGGCGACGTGTCTCCAGACAGAGGGGGCAGCAGGGGGGGCAAAGTGGAAGCTGGGAAGAGAGACCCTCCCGTGGCCGTGTACGCTGACGCTCCGCGGTAGTCTCCGAAGGTGTCGGGGGAATAGTAACTGTCGATAAAGGAAGGATAGCTGGAAGGATGGTCATAAGAAAAGGTTTTACCCCCCAGAGCAGAGGAATAGGTGTCCGTGGGGTACTGTTTCATGGGGTGACAGAGTTCAGATTCGGAGAGGAAAGGTCTTCGCATACTGTAGTAACCAGGAAGCATATGAGAACCTGTAGAAGGAAGGAGGAACTCGGCTCAGCTCAATGCAACACTACATTAGCCTGCCCCTCCGCGTGGTAGTTCCGGCAGGTATATTTAATTGGACAGATGGTGATTTTATCAGATGAAAGGATAGACTGTTCTAAGGCTGGAGACTCACCAGGCACCTGGACAAATGCTGGTTGGGAGGAACTTGTACTAGTCTGAAAAAAAAACCCCAAAAACAAAAACAACAACAACAACAATCAAAACAGAGATATTATTTGTGGTCATCTTCAGATGATTGGGTATCGAAGCCATACAACATTTAACACTACATAACACTACATTTCTGAAAAGCGTAGGATGAGAATAAGATGTGTCTGAAGATGAGATTTTGTGGAAGAGGAGCTGAGTAATTCTTTTGTGCTGCAATTTGAGTAGTTTCTCTTGTTTTATTTCGGGAGTAAACACAGAGACAGGACGACATGGAGACTGGTCTTCTCTGCTTCTGTTGAAAGACACGCAAATTTTGTGGGAGACTATTTGAATGCGATTTGCCAGTGTCACAATAGATCCACCCCTCCCCCTTGCACCGTGTGTGTGTGTGTGTGTGTGTGTGTGTGTGTGTGTGTGTACATATGTGTTTGATGGCATGTGTTTCTCTTTCTATGAGATATAGAGTCATGAGACAAGTTGTTAAAGAAATGACCTTGGTAACATGGAATATAAGAAAACAACAACAACAAACAAACAAACAAAAACAAAAAAAACCCATGTTAGTTGTATATGAGAACATACAATGAGTTCTTCCTAATGGAAAATTAAAGTAGTTAGCGGAAGACCAATGGTTTGAATGATGTTGTACATGGTTGTAAAGGCCACATCACATATGCACAAGACTCTGATGGCTTCATGTATTTACACTGGCACTGGGAGAATTAGCACAAGAGTTTGCCTCTCTTTTTTAGTTGTGTCCACTAGTTGAAGTCGTGAAGAGTATGGAAAACAAATGGGAATTTCCTAGATTTTGGTAAGAAAAAAAAAAAGCCTCCACAAATAAACAAAACACATAAACAAAATATTGTTTTGAATATGTAATTTTCCATTTGTCGTCTTCCTCTCCCTTATTTTAAAATGATTTTCAAGATTTCTAATAGCCTGATTCTAGCTTTCCCCTTGGTGTGGTGATTTAAGACACAAGTACGATTGTGCCAGAATGCTTGTCTCTTCTTGTAAAGAAAAAAAAAGGAAAAAAAAGAAAAAGAGAGATGGTAAACTGTGAGTGTTCGGTGACAGCTGATGCCATGAAGTGTCTATTGTGTTTGTCTTTGGCAGATAAGGTCACAGTGGCGTAGGTTATAATCCAGCCTTTAACCGTCTTGTCAACAACAAAGCCACATGTGTACTGGCCATGTCAGGAAGACAGTCGTGGCAACAGCAGGTGTCTCTGATATGGATCTGGGAAAAATGCCTGGTAACCCGCCCACTGCTTGAATGTATCTGAGTGCTTTACATTCAGAAGGGGGCCGGCGGCGCACTCGCCGAAAAACGCCAACCATGAATGAGGTGCCAACCTCTGAAATTAAATAATTGTTAACGAGACTCTCTGTGACTGTGAAATGATATGGTACGAGTGTTTGACTGACATGCAGAGAGAAAGAAGGGAAGGGAAGGGAAGGGAAGGAAAGAAGGAAGAAAGAAAGAAAGAGAGAAAGAAAGAAAGAAAGAAAGAAAGAAAGAAAGAAAGAAAGAAAGAAAGAACACTTACGCTGAATCTTGGTGCATTTGTTTGCCTGGATCGTTTTTCTGCTAAAAGGTCTTTGACAGTGTGTTTTACTCTGACGCCCTGGTACACTCGTTTAGAGTACTCTGAAAAGAAGAAAGGAAGATTAAAATACACACTAACACACACACACGCACACATCGGTGTACCTTTGTATACTTGTATCTTCTGCAGAATCTACAAATAAATATTTATCTAAGCATCTACTATCACCTGTCACATCCAGATTCTGTAGTTAATGTCACTCTATGAAAGGATTATTCTCCTCAGGTTTGCTGTGCTGTCTGTGGACCTCACCACAGATCATGAGACACATTAACTGCTTCTGAGCTTTACAACTGAAATGTCTTTAAGGCTATTGTTTGATATGGGCTGAGATTAGATTAAGCCTTGAATATTATAATAGTATAAATATATGTATATGTATATGTATATGTATATGTATATGTGTATGTATATATATATATATACACACACACACACACACACACACACACACACACACACACACACACACACACACACACACACACACACACACACACATATATATATATATATATATATATATATATATGCACATACACACACACACACACACAGACATATACATATATATATATACACACACATACACACACACGCACATACATATATATGGTTTTGGGGGTGTTTGTAAAGAGGTTGGTGGCACAAATGATGAATGACGATTACATTAACAGTAACAAGTTAGTGACATTTTAGTCTTTTTACATTTTTTAAGGGTGTTTAATATTTCTGACTGATAAGATATATTGCCAATCACAGCAAGCTCTGGCAAGATTTTGACTGAACCAGTTTATAAATGCGCAATTTAAAAACAGGGCAAATGCCATTAATGCGGTTATGTGTGGCAAACATATCCATAAAGACACTGTTGTTGTGTAGTGATACTGTATCACTCATGTCCCCCACTGATCTTTCCACTCTGTGCCTTTTCATTTCTTTGCCCTCTCTGTTTTTCTTTCTTAATTCATCATTTCCAAAGAAAAAAAAAAACTCCCAAAAAAACCTTGACCACTGGCTGAAAAACAACCACAACTGACCCTTTAAATGAAGGATAAGCAGAGCAAACATGTAATAACTTTCAGTTATCTTTACAAAATAATTATCTGTTTGATCTGACCAATTAAGTCGGTGAGAGAGCTGAACTCAACTCCATACACTGATACAGCGGTTTGTCTACGTTTGCTTCCATTGGCTGAGCCATATCTGTACGCAGTGAATACAAACTCCTGTAAAGCAACGAGCAGAAATGACCAGTGCGCACTCGACCATCAACGCTGATCAAAAAAGCTGATTGGTTCAGGGAAAACAACTTCCTCCTATGATGTAGCAGTAGAACAAATAGAATTAGGTTGCTATGAAACAGTGAAAGGACTGAATATTTGAACAACTTGTTCACATGTAGACAATAGCTTTTCCATCAGTTACTTTACCTGGCCAGGGGTTTATGAGAGCTGATAAGAGCCTCAGATATTCTCAGGAACGCTATCTAAAAACGACTCTGCGGTTTCCTGTTTGGAGAAGGGGGTGCTTTTTTATGTCATGATTATAACCGAATGGCTTTATAGGCTGGCGTGAGGACGTAAGAGTAGTGTAAAAGTCCAAACTTTTTCACTCAAGTAGGATTTCTTTTTTTTTTTTTTTTAAATTTCCACAATCCCACTGTGACCACTGACCACGCCTTTCTCCAGTTTGGACCGGCCCAAAAAAAACAGTGCTTAGATGATTCTGTGGCAGTCCTGTATAGAGTCCAGTTAATGTCTCTTTGTACGTTTCTTGTTAATCACACTGGGTGAGATGTGAGGGGTAGAAAACACAGAAAGTTTAAAACATGTCCTTCTGAAGCAGCACTGATCCGGAAACATAAGCCGGCCAACACTCCACTAAGCATCAGACATGCATTTACTTATATTACCTTTCATGACTGTTTTCTGCTGTTTTACTATGTTCACTATTCTATTGTTCTTTATTACTGTTGTCGCTGCAATGTCAAGGAGCAAAAACCCCAAGAATTTTACTCTCTTATACTTGTATATTGAGATGTAACAATAAAGGAATCTTGAATCTTGAATTTAGGAGTTTCTCACAAGAAAACAAACTTAGGAATTGCCTTCTTATCTCAAGAAGCGTCCACTTCTTAAATTATAAAACCAGTTCTACCCACTGGTATCCGCTGGGAGACGATCGAGTAATCAAACGATGCACCAAGTAACATGAGTCATTTCCTTTGCCATTGCGCTGAAACCAGCGGTGAAGTTATGAGTATATTATGCTAAAGAGGAACAGTCACCGTATCTGCCTCAGAGGCATAGGTTCTCCTGAGTTCTGCGAGAAATCAAGCGGGGAAAACCAAACACTCGCAGAGAAGGAAATGAGTTTGGACAGCTTAGATCTCACTGCCGTCTGATGTAATGGAACGGAGTAGCTAAAAACCGTTGCTTATCGCAATTCTCCTGTATGTTCCCAGACAAAATGGAAATAGAGAACTAAGCAAGACATCACGTCGCTGCAGGTTGTCGTTATCAGTAAGTTTATTTATGAAGGAAGCGCTATATGATTTTAACAGCACACGGCTGGAAAGAGACAAATAGGGAGGCGACTTATCAGTTACGGAACAGCTTGGTTGAGTGAACATGCCCACAACTTACGATGATGGGTCGGAACAATGAGCGCACTGTTGAGTGCGGAAAGGTTTCCCATCTCCCCCGTATGTCAATGTCCCAGCGCCTCATCACGTAGGAGGCCAGTGTCCACGGAAGAATAGCCTACCGCATAAGAATATTGCTACTCCATGAAATTAATCACCATCCTGTAACGTTTTCCTGTGTCAAGGAGTTGCTAAGATGAATTCTTCATTCCAAGTTCAGTAAACCCCCTTCTTATTTAAAAGAAACGGCCGAATGAACTGCTCGAAGAACGAACAGCGCTCAGATAGGGAATTCGTTTTTTGAACTGTATCTAAGACACCTTTAAGTGATACTGTCATAATCAAGTTAAAAACAGCCTATATTACTAAATGATTTTAATTCTCTGGAGTCACTGACGGCGAGGAAATTTTCCTTCAATACATTTCTGACTTTGAACACCTGCTTATAAATAGATAATCCGAAAATGTTATGTTTTCATGATTAGTGTGTTAACGTTAGTTTGCAACTATATTATTATTTTCATACTGAACTATTTGTTGTCACCAAAAAAACAACTTGATCCCGCCCCAGTGGTCCTTGTCATTTTCTAGTGTGAAAAATGGGTTCAGAGACAATGTATACGCAGCATTTTGAACTGACTGACTAATTTTCAAAACAATATTTTATAATGAAACACATGCATTTGTAAAAAAAAAAAATTAAACATTAAGCAAACATTGGGATTCATAAACAATTGAGCATGGTTTACTCCTATATTGACTTAGAAACATAAATATGTATAATAAATAAATAAAAACTTTTCTCACCTGTCTCCATTTTGCATTTGAACAGCACACACCTGTTTTTTTTTTTTTCTTCAGGTCTTCAGTTTTTATTCCTCCTGCGATCACACAAAAATTTCGTCATATCACATGAGTGGATTTTTAAAACACTTACAAGAAGACCGATGAATTCTCACGTACACATACCTTTATACACCGTGTATGGCCTCGTTTTTGAGGCCATTATAATTTGGGTAATGCAAATTATTGGCTGGAGGACGTTTCTTCATAATTTGCATTCACATTCTAGATTGGCGCTGGTGACAGCACTCCACCAACTTAATGCCAATGGAAAATGACACTGGATCATGAAAAAGCTGTACATGAGAATTACTATGCTGTGGTATTTAATACGCTGTGGTATTTATTGTCAGTTTTGCTATTAACTTGGTTAATTACAGTGGTAAAACGCGTAAATGCATGTATTAAGACCACACCACGCAGATTTGTGAAGCTGCGGTGAGAAAATGTCGCTATGGCCGTGCTCATCTTTTTACAAAGGCTATCTGTTTTCGAGGACTGGGGGTTTCCCTACCCCCCAACGGCCCGGTGAAATTTACAGAATGGATATGACGCATTAATACTAGCCTATTAGCTTCCTGAGGTGCACGACTATTTGGACGTTGTATGTATCGGTTGTTATCTAACGTCACCAAAAGCACTACTAACACCTGATCACGTGTAGCAGCTACCGCGTGCGATTATGAGCCACATTTGAAACATTCATTCATTTATTCATTCATTCATTCATTCACTCATTTTAAAATAGAGGCGATTCTGGTCCTCGAGACTTAAAAAACAAACAAACAAAAAAAACTTAAAAAAACAAACGAACTTAAAAAAACTCTGCGCACGTATGAGCAGACACCACATATAAACACAAAGTTATGTAGGCTACACAACAAGAACCACATTCCTGAAATGTCTTTTCATGGGTGTTTCCCCCAATGTCTTTTAACAGTAAACGAAACCAAAAGTCAGAGGCGCCCAAAACCGAAAGGCTGGTGGCGAGTGTATGAGTTTTTTGTGTGCGGGTGAGTACTCCTTCATCTTTTCGTTTTAAGCATAAAACACGTATTCGAACAGAAAACTAATCCACCATTCATTTGTACAAGGAAAAATGTTTCAATGCCTAAGATAATTTCGTTTCCGTCTCTACTCCCTCAGGTGTGTTATCTTCCAAGCAGTGGTCATGTCAAATGTTGTGATCTTCTCAGGCTGGAAATCATACGAGGACAGGAAAGCTCTAGCCTCGGGTCAGAGGCCAGAATCGGGAGGTGTCTACACGATGTACCATGGCACACACCTGAAAAGCGCAAGGGACATCATCAGCAACGGTTTCAAGCCTTCCGCAGACGGCTTACTGGGCCGTGGGGTATACGTCAGCCGTAACATTGAAAAAGCCAAATGTTATCCTCTGCAAACGGACAAGAAAGACAGTGTTGTGTTTAAACTGAAGGTACGGGTGGGCAGGGTGAAAAAGATTAACAGCGACACTCATCCGCTGCAGAAGTCCTGGCATCAGAACGGATATGACTGCGCTTGGGTACCCCCCAAAAGCAACATATCTTCTATCAAGTCAGGAAGAGAGGAGGACTGCGTGTGGGACCCCAAGAGAATCACGGTGATTGACGTGGCCTGCTGCGTGGATGACGCGAAACGGGCAGAACTCAGGCGGTTGATACGGAGACGCAGGAAAGGAGAGGGCCAGTGCGACCTCTGCCATCAGAGCGGTGTGCCGCACGACACAAGACGTTGTTGGGAATGCGGCGATTTCATTTGCTGTTTTCAGGCAAAACATATTTGCAAGCGTGACTGAAATAATCCATAGAAACTTGAAATAGCTAATAACGGTAAAAACTAAGTAGGCTACAATGATTCTTTTCCCCGCTCTATACTTCAGAAGAATGTAGCCTACCCTATGTTTTGGACTTGCTGTAGACCTATTCAATTCAGGGAAACCAGTCTCACGGCAAAACAAAGGTTGATTCCAAGTATGAACCAACTCCCCTGTCATGTCAGAAAGTAGCTTTTCTATTATTATTCGTTTGAGTAATGTGTACTCCTGTGATGTTTACAATGTTTGAAAGTTATTTGGGATCTGTAATGTACTACCTTCAATCACCAGTGTAATCGAACAAATAATTTTGAATAAATTAAAAACTCGAAGAATTATTTTCAAGTTACAGTTTATGTACTTTATTTATGGACCAAAATTAACGACTTTGCTTCGTCCTTAAAATCACAGTCGCTTCAGTGGCTCTTCAGCCTCTAGCAATTCGATTTACTGTAGGCTAAAGAAGAAGGCGTCATTAAGGTAAACAGGAAACGCGGATGTAGCCTAATCGCCAAAATTGGATTAAAGGGGCAAAGTCTTAATACCCTCTACTGTCCAACACTGGTATGTTCTGCTACCCAGATTTAAGAGCCATGTCTGCAGTCCAGAGACATTATTTGGCACTGCAACGACGGAAACTTGATTTAAAAAGCGGTAACGAAAGCGCTGAAGCCTCGTCAGTGTGTTTCCTCACGATAAGAGCAATTGGACCGCAGCATCACTTCAAAAAAACAGGTGATTTGACTTCTTGTCAAACAGTCTTGATGAGGCTGCATACAATTGCGCTGAGACTAACAGTGAGGCTGACGCTTGTCAATGGAAATTAGTGTTATGAACCTCTTGATAGACCTGTAAAACTACGTACATTTAACTTATGGTAGGGCAACCTACTCGCCTGTTTGTTCTTTGCTTTCGAATTCGATGTTTAAGTGGAGACGTCAGCTTTGAAAAGCAGGTTTAAACAAATTTATGACAGGAAATGGAAATGAAATAAAGCTTTCTAAACCACCCTGACTTTTTAAAAAGAGGTAATGGGAAATATGATGGTTAATACATTTACATACAATATTTAATAATACGTGGATTTTTTTTTTACATTCTAGGCGGTTATATGGTACTCATGGAGTAATCTCACAAAAGAAAATAAAACAAAGCTAAATAAAAATTTAGAATATTGCTGTAAGAGGGTGTTGAGGTAAATCCTGAAACAAACTATTGAATGTAAAAAAAACAAACAGACAAACTAACCAACTAAAAATACTTTTTAAGTTTGGTTAACTACAAAATGACATTTCACTCATTCAGATTTGAGCACTGGAGCATAATGTCCAGACCAGAGGGCCCTGGCTTTCACCCATGGACACTATTTGAACTGCTGGGACAGAGGAGCATTGTGGGATTTGGAGTCCTCATCACCTGGCTGATTCTCTTCCACCTCTTGGTGAATGTATGGTTGCTCTGCGTCTTCACCAGCCTCTTGGTGGTACTGGGGGGTTGGCTGGGGTCTCGGGCAGCTCTGGATGCTAACAGTCTCCTACACCTGGAACACTTCTTGCCTCTGAGCGAAGCTCCTCCCCCACAGACGTCAGAGAGCGAACGAAGACTGGACTGGGAGATCCACAGCGCAGTGGAAAAAGCCGTGCGGGACTTTGTGTCGTCATGGTATCGCGCTTTGCTGTCCGAACAGGAGGGCGAGTTCGAGACGGAGGTCCGCGACGCCATGTTAGCGGCGGCCGCCGAGCTGAAGAGGCGGGCGAGGAGGGTCGACAGGCGGCTGTTGGCGCAGAGAGTCCTGGAGCTTTGCGGATGCCACCTGCAGAGCTACATTCACGCCCGGAAGCTGCAGGAAGAGGCGTCGTCGGTCAAGCCTCGACAGCAGGAAGGGCTGGAGAACGAGGGAGGGAGTCCCGGGTTTGACCTGTGGACATTGTACAAAGAGGCTGACACACCTCACTTTGCCCTGGCCAGTCCTGCCACTGAACTGAACTATTCGAAAGCTGTGGTGAATATCCTCCTACAGGTGCTGGTACCCTATCCTCACCTGGAGACCCGTACAGGCCGTTACATGGTGTGTGAGCTCATCACCTGTAATGTGTTGCTGCCACTGGTGGCCCGAGTGTCCAACCCAGACTGGCTAAACCTGACCATTGTGGACATGTTTGACAGGTCAACAAGACCAGAGGATCCAGCAGATGCTAAAACCCCGCCTTCACCTCCAATAGGACCTCCAGAGTCAAACCCCAAATTTCAGGAACATTCCCTTGACCCCTCAGCTTCGTGGGACCAACGCGCGGCAATCAACGCTCAGATGGAAACTTCCATCCCGATGCTAATCACCAAAGACTCAACCGAGTCATTTTTCCAGACTCCGTACTCGTCGACGGAGACCCTTCAAGGGGGCGGCCTTGGGCACCTTTACACAGACAAGGCTGACAGAGACCCTGTGGAGCTCTTGAGATCTCCCTACAGAACCAGTCGCCTTTATCGGCACCATGACTCGGACCTGGACTCGCCCTGCACAGACAGAAAGATCTCCAATGAAACTTTAGAGCAGTCAGACCTTGAGGAAGACAAAGTGGAAAGCTTCTGTGATTGCGTGTCTCCCACCGACTTCTGTGGTCTGGTCTGCCTGGAAGAAGACTCGCTGGGCCTTTTGAGGAAACGTTTCCACCCAAAGGTGTTTGTGTCGGAACCCCGGTCCCGGCCCGAGAGCCCGGTTGAGGACCCTTCCCTAGGGGTGTCCCCCCAGGCCACAAACCCAGGAGCTAGTGGTCTTTGTCTGAACCCTTATGGTTTTGAGTCCTTGGGAAGCCACGAGGGACCAGCTGTGATCCAGAACTTGCGCATCAGTGGTACTGTCTCAGCAAAGGAACAGAAGGGCAACAGCACACACCCCTACACACTTTACACTATTAAGGTATGATGCATTGATACCATACTCAGTGCTTTTTTTATGACACCAGAGAAAACCAGCTGTTTCTACAGCAGGAACAGACAGGTCTCTTTCAAATTTAACCTCGGCCATGTTTCACAGTGGGCATACAGCGCGGTAATCATCACTTAACTTTATTTATTTGGGTTGGACACATATCCAGGGCAATTTACAGTTCCTTAATTCCAATCATGGCTGTGGAGAGGTCTTTATTTATTTATTTAGTTTTTATTTTAATTTTTTTTTGTTGATACATACAGACATACATACACACATATGGGACACATAACATAGAACAAGACATCACATTGATCCTGTCACAGAGCCATTATGCCATTATGTGGAGAGGTCTTTAGATTAAGTGCGTTGTTCAGAGAGACGTGGGTGGTAGGCTATGAACTAAGATCCTTGGCCAGCATTGATCCAGCCCATAGTCAATCCAGTGACACATTAAACCCACATTGGACACATAAAACACATTTCATACAACATTCTTGCTGTATACCATGCCCTTTCATATGCAACCATTTGTTAACTGTTATTGGGAGAAGAATGCATTTTTGTCATCCATCCATTGTCATCCACACATAACTAATTGTAAGTGTGTGTGTGTGTGTGTATGTGTGTGTGTGTGTGTCTGTGTGTGTGTATGTGTGTGTGTGTGTGTGTGTGTGTGTGTGTATCTATATGTGTATGTGTGTGTGTATGTGTGTGTGTATGTATGTATGTATGTGTGTGTGTGTGTATGTGTGTGTGTGTGTGTGTGTGTGTGTATGTGTGTGTGTGTATCTATGTGTGTGTGTGTGTGTGTGTGTGTATGTATGTGTGTATGTGTGTGTGTGTGTATGTGTGTGTGTATGTGTGTGTGTGTGTGTGTATCTATGTGTGTGTGTGTGTGTGTGTGTATGTGTGTGTGTGTGTGTGTATCTATGCGTGTATGTGTGTGTGTGTGTGTGTGTGTATCTATGTGTGTGTGTGTGTGTGTGTGTGTGTGTATGTATGTGTGTGTATGTGTATGGTATGTGTGTGTGTGTATGTGTATGTGTAGTATGAGACCACTGCGGACCCAGACACTGATCAGCCTGTTGGATATCACATGGTGAATCGACGTTACAGTGAATTTCTCAACCTTCAGACTCGTCTTGAGGAGAGGGCTGAACTGAAGAAGGTGATCAAAAGTAAGCTGGTCTCTTCCCTCTGCAGCTGATTCAGCGACTTACACTTAAATCTTTACCGTCAGGGCTGTTAAGGGAAAAATCCATTATTATAATTATTATTATCCATTAAATCTCTTAAAATGGAGACAGATTCGGAAACCGTGCAGTTTGGTGCGTAAGTGCATTAGATATAGGCTTTGTGACATGTTTACAATAGCTATCTAAAAAATTATGCGTCTCTTCTTTTGGGATTCAGACGTCAAAGGACCTAAGAAGCTCTTCCCAGATCTTCCATTCGGGAACCCAGACACCGACAAAGTGGAGACCAGGAAAAGCCAACTCGAGTCATTCCTTAAAGTAATACTTTTCACGCCAGGAATCAAACACGCCCTTGAATAAATTGCATGACTTTCTTGTATTTCATAAGGTCCCTCATTGTTTTGTTTTTTTTTCCATCCTCCAAAGAAACTGTGTACCATCCCAGAGACGGCTCAGAGTGAGGAGGTTCAGGAGTTCCTGGCCCTCAACACAGACGCCAGCAGGAGCTTCGAGAAGAAACCGGGTGGTTTACGCATCGACAAGGTGAGTTGGACGGCAAACAGGTGCAAGCCCTTGTTCGGCCATGTGGTCAGATGAGCACAGACACTAAATGAATCACCTGTGAATTAAATGATATTCTCATATCTTATAAAGTCAAAATGGGCTGCTATCATCATGTTTTTCTCGTCAAAGCTTATTCTTTCAGGAGTTAATAGAAATGCTTTCTGAACATATCCCAACATGTTAAAATCTGACTGAACTAGATAACGTGCAACATCGCAGCAGCGACTTGAAATTCTTCTGACATCACACATAGTGGTGATAAAGTTGATTACCAAAAGACTATAAACAGCCCCTTTGGAACTATGCCCCGTCCCTGCCTGAGTAGGTCAGTATTCTTAAAGTAGTACTGGTACCACTTTACAATAAGGCTACCCGTATAAAAGGTTTATAAATGGTTTATAATTAGTTTATTAATTAGGCTGTGAACATTTTATACATCATTAATAAGCAGTTATAACCAAGGCTTCAAACCAGAATTTTTTTCAGTCTGTACTTTCCGAGCAGAATCTGTATTTTAACATTTCCTGTTTTCCATATTCCCCCTTAAAATTATCATTCCCAAAACAGTTAGAACCAAATGAAATGCCACTTTATAATATTTTATGTCGGGCTGTGTGACATACATGACAATATGTATCTTTCAGACGGTATAAAAATGTCTGTTTATAGATATTTTACTCTATAGTCTTTGTGGCTAATGTTACAAAACATTACAAGACATCACTAACTAGGAACACTGTAGTCCAATCTGTCCTCAGGCTGAAATCCACTGTGTCATGGAAAATGATGTCATTTTAACGCCGCAGTTAAGAAGCTTGCTAATAGGCTATGTAGGGCGCATTACGTTTAGCCTAACTGCAGCTAGCTAGCTATTTCCAACATTAGTTCTCTTCACATGGTAGCCTATCTATCAAACATTGGTGAAGTTGATGTCTAACACCAACATTTTATAAGGTGCATAGCATAATAGTTACCTACTCTGGTTGCAAATTGGACCACACCACATTTCACTTTCACGATATATCGCTGCCTGCCGCTGGTAAATGTATGTCCGCTATGTGATGGCATGAGTGACATTCAGAGGAAGACAGGAAATAAACTCTGCACCAAAGTTATTACAAGCAGAACATATTTTCATTTGTTGTAATAAATGTTGTAACAAAACAAACGAACGAGGAAATAACGTTATTAACCGGTTATCATTATTTCAAATAAATGTTTCTGTTCCAGAAAAAACATAAACATAATTTAGTCCCTAATGAAATATCGATTGTTTCTGGTTTTTGTTTTCGTTCCTCGAGCTGGCTCAAAGCCTTGGTTACAACACATTAGACAAAAAAGGGCAACTGTGACCTGTTGCTTGCCAAATAGTGAGCCTGCAATTATCTGTACTGTTAAGCCTCCGATCTCATTGGTTACTTAGCTTACTTTGTCTTCTCCATCAGCCAGCATTTGTACCTGTCAGCTTCACCAGATATTTGTTAATAAGTTACTAGCATTTAACCGCCGTCAGCATATTTTAATACTCAAAAAGTTTCATTTGGCATATCAAATTAGGGCATATCAAATTATCAGATTCATACACTAAGGCTTTGGCAGTATTATTTACCTTGATATTTTCAGCATGCTATCAGCAGCCGTCCTTATTATTAACACAGGTGTTGATATGACATATTCCTATCAGGCTGTTATGCAACATGGGATATTAAAGGATTATATTGTAATGCGTGTTGGAGGGAGATGGGCGGAGCTTCCCAGCATGCCTTGGGGCGATGGACTGTTGTTTAGCCCCAGTTTGTTACTGTTCAGTGTCTAGTAGAAGTGTATGTGTATACTTCATCAAGTAATCTTTGTGTTGTGTCGTTAACGCTTGTGATAGTTTAATTTGATCTGTGTACCGTAAATGTAGTTGTCTGCATGAATGATGTATTTCCCTCCTACTGTGTTAACAAGTTATTTGTGTTACTTTCTGGTTTGTGCTGTTGCAAAATAGAAGGCATGCTGCTGAAAGAGCTGAAATAGTGCTGTTTCTCTAGAGGACACCCAGCAACTCATTAGTAAATGGTGATGTGTTTTACACTTTACAATAAGGCTTATTTTGCCAGTTATAAATGCTAGTAACTCCTTAATAAATGTGTTTACTGTGCTGACTGATAAAGGGACAAGATAAAGCAGGCTAAGCAACTAGCAAGATCCGAGATTTAACAGAATAGATAGATTAAAACATGCAGCAGTAACTTGCCCTTGCCAAACAGCGAGCCTGCACTGATGTATGAAAACCGTTTTACAACTTTTTTTTATTTTATAATTGTTTATTAATGATTTATAAAGAGTTTACAGCCTAATAAATAACCTAACTATAAACCTTTTATAGATCATTTAAAGGGTAGTCTTATTGTGAAGTGGTACTGTAATATTTATATAAACGATACATGTAGGCATGCAATTAGGAGTCCTCATGGCATCTGCCTATATGTAAATATTTGTGAATGAAGGTTACTGAGGTGTCAGTTTGCGCTGTTTTTGTGATGTGCTGGACATGTGGGCAGATGATGGAGAATATTGTCGATACGCTGAAGACAGCGTTCCCGCGCTCGGAACCGCAGAGTCCCACAGAAGAGACGGAACCGGACATGGATGGGAGGGCGACGCTAGACAGCCGGAAAATCAAGTGAGAACCCAACATGTTTCAGTGACAGCCAAACAAACAAACAAACAAACAAAAACGTCAAAATGAGATGCATTCCAGGAAAACATGCGTGAGAATATTACAGTGTGTTATCCTCAAGTAAGACATAAACTCCTTCACAATAACCGCATATGAATATGAGATATGAATGAAACCGTGAAAAAGTATTAAAAGTCTTATCCCTATGATGTGAAGTACATACGTAAGTCAAGCGTAACTGTTTCTTTAGATCACGTTTGAGATTCTCCAGTAAAATTGCTCCGACCCTCAACGTGCCGGACCTGCAGCCTAAAGTACTGTACTGCTTCAGAGAGGGAAGTCCTGTAAGTTCACCTCTCTGTGTCGAACACGGATGGTATGATGGTGGTTTTGCTCCTATCTGCCTATCTATCTATCTATCTATCTATCTATCTATCTATCTATCTATCTATCTATCTATCTGTCTGTCTGTCTATCTATCTGTCTATCTGTCTGTCTGTCTGTTGAGCATATCAGTTGATTTTGCATTTGTTCTAGTTTGATGCATCCAAGGTGATAACTTTTAACTAAGTCTCTCTCTCCCATCTTCCTTCCTCACAGAAACTCTTACATATGCACATTCTCTCTGTCTCTCTCACTGTCTCTCTGTCTAGGTGTTCAGGGGTCTCTCTGTGTCGGGGTTTGAGTCTTACGTCAGGGCTCAGGAGAAGCTGGTGGATGGGATCCCTGAGGTTAACTGTGTCAGTCATCACCATGACGACCAGGAGGTGCAGGTTGATGACAGACGACCCAGAATAACAGGTAACAGCTTTTCCTGTTGTTAGACATCCAGATCCCTCTGTTTGTTCACCAAAAAAGGTGGGGACATAAAAAGCTGTGTGTCCAGTGCCCCCCCCCCCCCCCCTCCCACCCCCTAAAAGATTTCCTGAAAAAGAGGAGAACCTACTCTGACTTAATAAGTGATTCGCTGATACTTCATTAAACACTGCAAATCAGCATCATGTGAGGGATGGCATATATTGTTACACTATTAATTCTTCTTCTTCTGCGGTGTTTATTATTACATTAATACATGAATGTATACGCTACAAATAAGTATGATGTAACAGATGGTGTTTATTATTACAGTATTTATTATTATTATCACAAGGTGTTTATTATTACATTAACACATGTGTTAATTATTTGGTGAGTGATGAGTTTTTGGTATTTTTTTTGTGTCTGGGAAGGTGTTAATTTGATTGGGAATTCATTATGATAGATAAGGCATATAAACTTAATGCTTCCTTTAAGCTCAAGGGGGCAGTGTTACTCCATCACAGAGAGAGAGGTGGACACCGTGTGAGTGTGTGTGTGTGTGTGTGTGTGTGTGTCTGTTTCTCTGTGAATGTTTGAGAGTATCTGTCTAAGTCTGAGTTTGTCTGGATATCTAACCGTTTCTGTCTACATTGTGTCCTTGCTCTTGTGTTTGCATCTTTGGGTTTGAACACAGGATATATTTGACTGAGTGGTCACAGGCCTGATTGTGTTTGAGGTTAATGTCTGTGAAATCTGTTAAACGTTACAGACACAGCCCTGGCGGATGTGGCTCTGAACATCCTTTGCCTGCTGATGAAGGACCAGTGGAGCTGGTTATGCACAGAGAACATCCAGAAGGCCATCAGACTGCTCTTTGGCACCTTCATTGAGAGGTAATGTTCATAACCACGCTCAGTGAATTAGACCGTGGACCCTAGTCACTCAGAGCGACCGTATTTATTCAACGGGACCAGAAGACTCTTCTAAAAGGGCTGTTAGACTGATCATGTTGGTGGTTTTCCGATAAGTTCCACGGAGCAGCTTGGATAGGTTTGGCAAGGAGGCGGTTCTGTTATTGACAGAGCTTTTCGACTCTTCAGTGTGATGGACGGAACGGCTGTCGTCGTGGATGGGTGTGGTCCTGGGAACGCTCTTTGTCCATATTCAAACCACGTCACCAAAATGAAGAAATAAATCACGATGATACTTAATTTTATCCAACTCAAACTTTATATCCATGTTACGGAAAAGCTAGGGATATGTACAGCTAGAGCTCAGGCTTATCCTTTAACCGATAGCTTCATGACTTTTCCCCTCTCTCTCTCTCTCTCTCTCTTTTTCTCAATATTAAAAGCCTTGTGTCAGGGGACCAGAGCAGGGTTGGATCTGCCGAGGTTTGCCTCCTGGGTGACCCGCTCATTTTTACAATTTTATGGTTCACATGTCCTGGACCCTTGTGGAAGGAATCAAGAACAATTTTGCGCATTTCTGGGAACAATTTTAATCAGGTTCAGGAGAAAACAAGTTAAAACCAATCTCTTAATATTGCGTTGGTAATAAGCCGAAAATTACTTCATTTACTGCTCTTCTCATTTATGTCCGCGTCTTAATACAACATTCGACAGAAGGGAACTCAACTCACCAGGTGCTGGCATTTGAGCAAATAATTAATCATTCCATTTCTCTTTCTCCTGCCTGCTTTTCATAATGCAAACCAATTTTTGGAGAAAATTATGCATTCAATGACCTTAAACACTTCCAAAATCCTGTTTCTGTTTCTTGGGTGCGGGTGGGTGGGGATGGGGGGGGGGGGGGGGGGGGGGGGGGGGGGGGGTATTGTGCAACCAAACATTTAATCACATTTCGTTACTGGTTTTTGGACGGTGTTTTTTCAGCACTTATCGTTCCATATTGTCCGACTATTAGTATTTCACTCGCTATGTCTATTCCTGGCATTCGTAAGAGCAAGTCCCTCAAGTCTGCGTGGCTCGTTGCCCGATTCTAAAATAATGGAAAGGTTAGACAAATGTTACCTGACCTCAACGTGGTTTGAACGCTAGCCAGTCCTCTGTTCGACACTACTGAATCTGCTTTGACGGCTTGCGTCATTCTCGCTCAGCAGACGCATTTCGTGCCGTAACCAACCGTCGACTTCTCGCGGCGGGAAGCTAGTAGCGTGTGGCACGCGCGCGCGTATCCAAATGCCAGCCTGTCTTTTTGATTGTATTACAGCCGTGAGATTGATGGATGTTATCATTAATGCGTTCACATTTATGACTAACGCTACAATCTCAGCATGTTTCATTCTCCAGCTGCGCGGCGTGTGGAATTAGCAATTCTTGGGCTTCTCGAAAGAGAGCTGATTAAAAAAATAATAAACAAGTACTGTGGACTGAGGGTACACCTTGAAGTAGCCCTCGTCTTTGAATGTACTTTAATACAACGTATCAGAACACATTTCCTACATACACTATAAAGAGAGTGGTGTCACTCTAGGCCGTGATTGGCCGGGAGCCGCGTTGCATTCTACGAAGGGTTCAAGCGAAAGGTCTTACTTGCTAATTAGCTTAATGGATGTAATTTGCTCAGTTGTTCGCTCTCCCTGTGAACTGAGGTGAGACTTCAACCTCTTTGTTGTACATTTAAATTTCTGCCAACAATAAACTGAAGCCCAAGAACTATGGGTAACACTGGGTTGTTGTGCCTAGTCCAATGACTCCAACGCAACTCACACAGAACGGAATCCATGCAGTGTGTGTGCAAGTTTAGCTAAACTAGTGCAATTCTCTCTGTTTTTCAGGTGCTCCTAAGTGTCTGGTTAGCTGAATTAGTTGTATTTCAATATGTCTAGAGAAAAAACCTACATACACTGTGACCTCTCTGGCCTAATTAAACATATGGGGACGTATTCAGTGAATCATGGACCACATGCCTTGAATGTCACTATCCATCATTCTAACATGTTTCAGAATGTTCTATCAGAGTCATTGCTCGCATTATGTGAATGGAAGTGGACTCTTGTTGTGGCTTTGGCTTTGTTGTGCTGTTTGGATTTCTGGGTCATGTTTTTCAGCAAACAAACAAACAAACAAAAAACACGACAACTGGTCGTTTTGTAGGTAGAATAATTCAGGCTACTTCTAAACCCTTGAAAGACAAAATCATTGTAATTGTATCAGAGTCTGATGATAGCTGATTGAAGACACCCTAGAGAGGAGAACCTGGCTACAGTCTTTAATACAGTTTTCCCTGTATGTGTGAGAGTGTGTGTGAGAGTGTGTGTGTGTGTCCATATGTATGAATCACTGATTAATTCTTATAATATGTGCAGTCTCTCTGCTAATGTTCCTTCCACTCCTATGCCAACACTAATATTTGTTTGCACGCACTCTCTCTCTCTCTCTCTCTCTCTCTCTCTCTCTCTCTCTCTCTCTCTCTCTCTCTCACTCTCTCTCTCTCTCTCTCTCTCTCTCTCTCTCTCTCTCTCTCTCCCCTCTCTATCACTCAGCTCCTCTGGAATACAATATCTTTGTGCTTGGGTTTCTAGAGGACTTCATTTAGCCAGAGGTGGATTATTACCTGTTTTTTTTTTCTCCCCAAAGTATGGACGTCGTTAAAAGTAAACCAATATTAAAGGCTATGTTTTTATTTGTAAACCCTGCTTAACAGTCAGACGTTTGTGAACAGCTAATGACATATATGCATGCAAACACATTAAGGTTGCTTAAATTATATGATATTTTTATGCAGAGATTAAAATTGCACCGTAGTTAGCACTATTTTTTTTTTGTTGTTGTAAACTTAATCATAAACAGTGGCAGAGGTATATTATGCATGTGTAAACATGCTTCATACACACACACAGACACACACACACATACACATACACACGCACGCAAACACACACACACACGCTACATAACACAAAACGGGAACATAGCATTCGTTTGGCAGAGTTACTGAAATATCCTCCCATGTCTCATGTTTGTGAACATTGCTTGTTTTCCATTCTCCTCGGTTTAGGCCTTTCATCGTGCAAGGCCTGCCTCACGGGCAGTACAGACGCATGCAAACCTTGGTTTTTATCAGCTTTTTAAACCCAAGACACATATAAAGTGACTATCTGTCAACCGTGTATGTTCAGATATAGTTTGTATGTTTTTTTCCCCCTATTTTATTGTACATTTTTACTTGCAAAACCCTTGTAAGCACGATTTTGGGTTAAAAAAAAAAAAGGTGAAGCAGAGGACAGTTCAGACAATTCGTTTCTTTCTCGATCTTCTTCTCGTTGCTCAAACCGAGTAAAAGCGAACATCTCTCATTTCTCCTCCTCGGCCTCATTTCTCATCCGCCAGCGCGAAACTCCGGGAATCTGCCAGAGGGGTAATTTATAACACCATTTATGATCAACATCTGCGCAAATCCATCATGCTTTACCCACAAAATAACCTTCTCCTAATGCTCCTGCCTACATATAAAATAAGCCTGTCCTTATTTCAGCTACAAACACCGTTCTTCTCCCGCTCTCCCGCGCGGCATCCGGGCCGACGCCCAAGTTCTTCTCACCAGTCCACCTGCTACGCGAAATGTGAGAGAGGAGAAATGGCAGCCAAGTGTTTTTCGAGTTGGGTCTTTTAGTCGTCGGAGCGATTTGTCTCTGACGCGCTGAATTAGCGTCGGCTATGAACGGCGATGTCAGTCTCGCTCTGAGAGATGCTGATCCTGTCTCCATTACATCACCGGCGCAGGGGTCTGTGCCGATTCCCAACGGGCTTTTAGGCGGGCGTGAGCCCCAAAGCTATTTTCTCTCAATGACATTGCGCAGAGCGTACTTAGCAGAATATTTATGGAGGGAGTTATTCTGCGAAATCTGTCCCTTGGCGACGGATTGTTCACGCATCTGAGAGTTGCGGCCGTAACCGATAGCGCGTATTATATTTAGCGTTGCTTGGTTGGCTTTAAGAGGTTCGGTTCGTAAAAGTTGATTCTCGGTTACGGAATGTTCTAGCTCCGGCCGATTTTTGGGCTGTTGGGTCCGTTTGGGCTTTGGCGCGCGGGAGCTTGAATCCATGTACGGTTTTGTGAGGTGCCATATTTCGGGTAACGTGAGGTCATCCTATCCTAAATCCGTCAGTCACTGGATCCCGCGCTAATTGTTGTGTTGTGAGATGAGACCAACAGACGGATTTGTGGTCGATTTTAGCACCGGCGAAATGTTTTAGCTGGCTGTGGTATGACCAATCAAATAGCCCATGGGTGTTGTTTTCTTTAGATAAAAACCTCTGTGCCAGTTAGAGGTCAGCTACACTTTTGGCACAGAGTGACATCATACTATACACAAAAAGTGCTTACACTCTGAATGCAGCCCAGTTTCGTCCTCTGTAATGGAGGTCTCCCTGCTGGTCGCTCTCTCTGCTCTTTGTTGTTTGCACACAGAGAAAACAAAGTATGAATCTAGTGATATGCAACTTTTCAAATTCTGGTTCATTCAGCAGATGTTCTTACCTAGAGTGACCTCCAAGAGGTGCATTTGAGGTGTTGAGGTTAAGAGAACTAACAATATACCACTACCAGGCTCTATGTATCAAAAGCATAGAACCTTATCGTGAAAAGTGCAGGTAAATAGCTGGACCTGTAAGGATCTGCACACCCATTTTTTGGTCTCTTTTTGAGGAATAGTGATGGTCAGACCAAATGGTCCCATCTTACTGAGCTTTCTCTGGCCAGATGTTTCTGTGCCTAAAATGCCTCAGCACCACATGTGGAAGACCTCGAGTTCCAAAACTTTCTAATAGCATGAAAACCGACAACAGATATTAGACCCTCGTGTTGTCCTCTGCTCTGCATCCAGCACAGGCCGAGAGCAAGTTGGCCAGACACTCGAGAACTTTTCGACAGCGCGTTAAAAGACAAAGGCACGCAGAATCCAGAGTGTTGCCTTCAACTGCCATTTTAAGTTTTGAGAGTGAGAAGTTACACATGAATGGTGTGAGTTACACGCTGAGGATATTTTTCCCTATTGGGGAGTCAGTGAAAAGCGTAATGGGAGGGAGGAAAGGTTGAGGGGTGGGGGGAGGGGGGTGGGCAGGGGCGCGGAAGGCATTTTAGGTCACCGTGACTCCTTGGTCTGAAAAATCACAGCTTCACTTGGTCTGTGTCATTGCGTCTCAGATTAGAGTGTGGACGCGTAGGTCAAACTGTCCCAGCATGTATACATAAACAGTGCTTTAAATACAGCTCTGTCATGAACAGTTTGAGGTTCATTATCTATTTAGATGTTTTTTCTGTTTGGCAAAACCGTCTTGGTTGTGTGCATGTGTGTGTGTGTGTGTGAGTGAGAGAGAGAGTGTGTGTATATATGTCTTTGTGTGCGTGTGTAAGCATGTGTGTATTCTTTGAGTTTCTTGGTTCATCATGGGTCTCCACCAAGATATTCCTCAGTTGACCAAGTTTGACAACATTGCTTGGAGAGACTTTGGAAGGCTCTTTCGCCAACAAAACATTTACCATTTTCCTCATAATTCCACAGAGGGGACACAGGGCTTTCTGGCGGGTATGGAAAGAGAGACCAGCTCAGAGGAGACGGAGCTCAGACGTGCTCCTGTGCTGTTTAATGCCTGCTTTGGCATTGCCTGGATGGAACATCTTCAATCACAGTTCTTGTGACCCGTTTGATTAGTCTCTCCATGCACATTACGGGGTGTTTTCATGCCCACGGTACACGCTGTTCAGGAGCAGGAGTGGAACAATTCTCTGACAGACCCAGACCGCTAAATGGACCCTTCCCGTGTGTCTGGATAACTGGGATGGTGTAACACAAACAAATTAAAGCATTCACTCATGCATGTGTGTGCACATTTGCACATGCTCACTGTCTCACAGACACACACACACACACACACACACACACACACATGCACACGCACGCACATGCCCACACACATGCACACACCACACATAGACACACCTGCTTAAGCTGTTCGGTGCCTTGGCTGTCTTGGTCTGCAATGGTTTTATACTGTGCACGCACGCACACACACACACACACACGCACACATACAGACACATTCACACACACACACACACACTCACACACACACGCACACACACATACAGACACATTCACACACACACACACACACACACACGCACACACACATACAGACACATTCACACACACACACACACACACACACATACAGACACATTCCTACAATATAGGTGTGAGGTGCGTACAAAAAACTCACTACCTGACCATATGAACATACACACACCACTTAAACTGACTAATTAGATGATGTAACTGAGATAAACAGCAGACACCCTGATCTGCCCTCTGCGCTGTAATGCCTCTGTGGGAAGTGTCCAAATCGGGGCAGGGAATGTGCGAACAGCTCTTGCCATGTAAACTGTCTGAAGGATGAAGTCATGGCGCAAAGGGTTTTTTTTTTTTGTTTTTTTCTGTTTTTTTTTTCAATGCAGGCCAGATCCTGTTTCATTTAGAAACTGGATCAAGAAATGTTAAACAGATACACATCACACATGGTCAAATAAACACCACAGGGAACAAGAGTATTTCTGTATCTCATGACCTCATGTCACCAAAAGAACGTTTTGGCTGCTCTGGTCTGTGTGTGTGTGTGTGTGTGTGTGTTTGTGCATGCACACATTTGTAAGTATGCACAACAGGTTGTTCAGTTGTTGTCAAACACACACATACACACTAAAACCATCTTCAGTGTATTCACATATGCAAACAAGCCCCCTCCCCCCCCCCCACACACACACACGCACACACATGCAGACACACGCACACAGACCACACACCGCACACAAAAATTCACACAAACGCACGTTCCATTTCCCCCGAACATTCACTCATTCTCTCCTGTATCCCCTTTAAAAAACAGCACATGTAACTCATGATCCTTCCTCTGACTGGTGAACTGTTGAAAAATGCCGAGGGAGAAGGAATTAAGTAAACAGGGGCTGTTTTTTGTAGTGAGTTTATTGTGGTTGACAGGCTGACGTCTGGTAAGGATGAAGACGCATTCAATTTCGTCATTTCGCTCTGAAACTGTCCAGAAAGACCGCGTCTGAAGTGCGGTTCAGAGTTCAGGGCCCGTCGTTTTTGTGGAGCTGAGGATCGACTGTAATAACGTTAAATGTTCAAGTCGTTAGGATTATAAATTGGCTGCGAACTTTCGTTATTAGATAAAACCCAGATCTACATTACGAGAAAGAGTTCGACACAAGACACAGATGCAGTAACGAACTCGAAGACACTATTCTGCATGAGGCTACTGTATGCAAGATATGGCTGTAGTGTTTCCAAAGAGTCTGTGATTGCTCTGAGTAATGGAAGTTAATTTGCTCTGTCGTCAGCCTGGTGTGTATACATTAACAGTATGTGGCATATTCAAAAGTTATTTGAACAACTTCGGACTTTAACCTTCTTCCCTGAGGTTGTTGCAGCTTTGATGTGGAGGATGTGCTTGATTTTTTTTTGTTGTTGTTTGTTCGCTTGTTTGTTTGTTTTTTTTTGCCCCCAGTGAAGCTCCAATATGTAAATACCATGGAATTAGGGAATAGCCAGGCATTTCTTGTTTTGGACAGCAGGGGGTAGAGTTAAACCTTGTCATAGATCTTGGATGACCGATAACTCTTTTCCAGTGTCGTCTGGATATGAGGGCTGAGCAATACATATATATTATATATACTGTGTATACTATATGTACTATATATACTATATATACTATATGTACTATATATACTATATGTACTATATATACTACATATACTATATGTACTATATATACTATATATACTATATATAGTAGAATTTCACATATTCTGGACAATGACAATATAATATCACAACATCTGCATCATTCACGGAACCGGATTGATAGCAGTGTCAGATCTGTAGAAGATCTGTGTTTCTCTAAATCAGTTCGGTCCAGAGGGGTTGAGGTAGGGAATAAAATCACACATTTCAAGCGGTGACCCTACTTGTGTTTGTTTCATCCCGCTTTTGCAATCGCAGTTTGTCTTACGGAGTTTGGAAAAGAGCAACTTTCGTTTGAGGTCATGGGTTATAAATCCAGACCCGTTTCGAATCATAGGTGATGGTCCCATTTTACTGACTGATTAATGGTCACCCCTCTCATTTTCTGATTTCTGCCTCATTTCCCATACAGTCATTCCAAAGCACGTCTTCAGTTGAACCTAGATTGTTGAATTAGCAGGGAAAGCTAGTAAAGAGTTGGGATGGGAAAGGAATAAAAGTTCAACCTGTTTGTTCATTTTTTTGGACGCTTGTGCAAAATGTGACTCCAGGTCTAGAGGACTCACTTTTTTTTTTTCTGTTGCAAACGTAATCTGTGTTTAGGCCTCCCCGAAGACCTTTCCTTTCTGTTTTAAAGTGAATCTGGTCATGTGTTCTTGACTAAATGTAAAATTGATCATATATGACCTTTCCCAAGGTCAAAGTTCACATCAGGGGCCCGACATGACAACTAAATTATTGGTCGTGACTGCACACCTCTATTGGGTACTCCCCTTTTATTTTGCTTTTCTGTCAAGGTCAGCATGGACTTGACTTCACTCTATTTATGCAGGTCTTTCAGTTCAGAATGAACCTCTCCAGAGGGAGATAGGTGGGACCTCTGTTTTTCTTAATAAGTGCTTTCAGTGTGTTTTTGGTACACTGATTTACATCTACTCAGTTGGCTGGTTGGATCTAGTAATTTGTGTTAGCATGAATAAAACTGGACCGAATTCATCCGGCATGAGTAGCCAAAAAAATCTACTAGTATTTGACTGGGCCATTTACATTTCAGATGCATGTGACCGTTGCCAGCTTGCGGGGTACTGTGTTGACATAAGCCAACTTGAGTCTACTCAGATGATGGCAAGATGATGTCATGCACAGTGAGCACAATGGCGCCCCCTGCTGTGCTGGATGTCTCTGCCCCCTCTCAGGCCCACGAACAATTAGAGAGAGAGAGAGAGAGAGACTCTATTCAGGTTTTCCCATCAGCCCCACCACAGTGCTGCAGGGAAGCGCTCAATGATCCGCATTCATGAGCCTTGATCCGTAACGCAGAGCCGAGCCTCCCTGTATAGGGGCCGAGATTTAATCAAAGTCCCGGCCAGAACAACAGGCAGAAAATTACTGACTGGTGTTACCATAACAGAGTGCAGGGAGCAGCTTTCTTTCTGCGACATTTACCAGTAACCCCCATGTGGAGCTTTTTTTTTCTCGTCCTTTGGCTTGGTCTTCGCCTTAGCGCCGTGTGGAATTTTGCCACGAGCCCTCAGAGGACCCGAGGTGAATTCGGGAGTGTGTTTGATCACGTCTCTTCGCCAACACACATCGCACAATCAAAACGCAAGTTTAAATTACACGGCGGATGACTGGTTTTGCGAAGTAATTATTCAAAGTCATTCTCTGGATTATGGTTTCTCTTCCAAAGAAAAGTTCAGTAGGTCGAGGTAGACGGTTCCACAGTCTGTTCCACAGGTCTTAACACCAGACTCACCGGTTTGTGTGGTGCGCCCATCCTGCAGCAGTTTGGACCCCCTTCCCCCATCTGATCCCACCCTACCTCCAGACCAGCCTGGAAGCCTGGATTACTCAGGACATCGATTGATTGATACAAGGAGTCTGAAGGATAATACAGGGATGGCAACTCATGCCGACGCCACAGCATCACGTACACGGTGCAGGTTGGACGGAGGTGCGCGTTCGTACCGCGGAGAAACCCGGTTCCCGTCTCTTCCCAAAGAAGGCCACGTTCAGGTTGAACACCGTTGGGTCGAATCGCACAGGCCGCTCCAGTCGAATGAGCTCGCGGTCGTGTTCCTGGACGGATGTTCGAGACAGTACGTACCTCGTGACACGCTTGGTTATTCTGCTGGAAGTGCCCGTGTGATGAAGGGCTAAATCGTGGCCAAGAAGGGATGCACCTGTCTGGTTAGCAGCGCTGCTCAGACGTGCTGTGGTGTCCAGACGTTGCTCAATTGGTATCGTGGGACCAAATGTGTTCCTGGCTAACATCCCCCGACATCATTACAACACTGCTCAGAGTCTCTGCCATAGACACCAGGCAGACTGGGTACATGGATTGCACCAAATTCTGACCCTGCCATTAGCATGACTCTGGCAGGAACCAGGATTTATTGGGCCGAAACAACGTTCTTTTGGTTCTCGGTTGTCTGCTGTTGGTGATGGCATTACCTCTTGAGAAGCTCCGTCTTGCTTTTATTTGACAAGATGCGTTGTAATTCTTTCGTTCTCTTAGGTTTCTGGATTTGTACCATTGACCTTTGAACCTCTCTCATCAGTGAACTGAGACTGCCCCTAGTTAGTTTTTTTTTTTTTTTTTTTTTTTCCCCTGCTGCTGCCGCGATTCTCGGTAATCCCTAGATTCCGTTTTCCACGAAAAGCCAGCAGGGACAAACCAGTTCTGCTGGTACTGATCATCGTGCCATGCACAACGTCTCTTAGGTCACTCATTTGACCAGCGCCAACGTTCACTCAAACAGTAACTGGATCCCTCTGTGTCCATCTGCCTAATTTATCCAGCAAGCCAAAGCCACATAACTTACTGTCTGTAGGAGCAATCCATTTGTGTGAATGGGGAAGCGTATTTAAAAAAACGGCCACAGACTATGTCCTGCCAAACAGGAC
>NC_044509.1:3767446-3769946 GCF_902362185.1 Chanos chanos | reverse complement strand
CACTAATTCAGTGTTAAATGGACTTTTTTTTATCATTAATTCGGTGATAGTAGGAAAGATAACGCTTGCACACTAAACCATTTATCTCGGTTTCCATTTTATTCTGACATCATTGGTGCCCTTAATTTTTAAGAACACAATGACTGTGGACCCACCGTCTCAATCCCCTGTAATCAGTCTTTCGATAACGCATTTCTATCAGTGTTTGCACAATTTGCGTCACTTGCTAAACTCTAAGAGTCAGACGATGTCTCAGCTGTCTGTCAAACCAGGGATATTAGGCCAAACATACATAAAGGATCCAATGGAGTGAAATTAGATCGAGTTTTATAGTCATTTTCATTCTTGCGTGGACAGCCATTCAAAAGTCTGAGACGCTAATGAAAACCATGTGGTATTAGTTCGTTCGCTTTCTTTGCGTGCACGCGATTACTGGCAATCACGTTCAAATCTTTCGTGCGCCATGCGCCAAGGCCAATTTCCTTTAAATTAAAAAAAAAAATCGACAGAAATTTTTGCGTTTAGAATAATTAATTAAGAGACTGATCAAAGCAAACAGGTTTAAGGCGCCTGACATCCAATCGAACAAAACAGGGACTGGCGCGGTTACCGTTTGACCCGTGGAAAGCGCCGCGCGCAAACACAATACCAGCTGTCAAAGTGTGTCAACTGTCGCTCTCTGTTTTAACGATGAACAGCCGTAACATCGCAGTTTCACTGACAGATGTGAGATTGATGAGCTTTTTTGGGCGTTTTATTAGATTCAGTTAAAAAAACAAAAATCATAATTTTTTAAATTTGTCAAACGTGTCATACTCTTTGAGAATGCACACTGACGATGTTTTTTTTCCCTCTCTTTTTTTTTTTTAACAGACATTGATGTGTTTATACTACTTTACTTTATTTTATTTGTCACACACACACACACACACACACACACACACACACTGAGCAGTGAGCGGTGAAATGTAACCTCTGCGTTTAACCTATTCTAACACCAGTGAGCACACACACACACACACACACACACATGCTAGAGCGATGAGACACACAATGTGAGCTAGGAGCAGTGGGCAGCTGCCGCTGCTGGTGCCTGGGGCCCAACTCCATACGCTGTCACTTTTTTGCCAGTGCCTTGGTCAAGGTCTCTGACAGGGGTACTAATCCTAGCACGCATGTCTTTGTGGTGGGAGAACATGCAAACTCCATAGAGAAAGGACCTGGGGCGGTGGTGATTCGAACCCGAGGCCTTCTTGCGGTGAGGCTACAGTGCTAACCATTGAGCCAACGTGAAGCCTTATGTGGCTTCGAATTCATACCATTGTCCACAAACGATAAATTTTAGTATTTTTTGAGGGATATGTAGAAAAGCATTTATGGATTCATTGAGATCTTTTGACTTTGGAGGACCACAACAAGCCTGCTGCACATCCTCTGGTCACTGAGCTGCGAGACTCCCTCTGTGCCCTGAAAATGAACCACACAGCGACAGACCAAGTACATTACTAATGTTTACACTGGATGATGGCCTGTTAAAATAAACGATGCTTAAAAAAAAGTATCTAGATTACACTTTTATTGTGTAAGTCAGGGCGTATATGTTGGTGAATGATAACGTTAAGATTGAGATAAAACAGCATAGATATTGGGCAAAACTCAACAGGAGATCTCTCTCCCGTCTCTCTCCCTTTGTGTGTGTGTGTGTGTGTGTGTGTGTGTGTGTGTGTGCGTGCGCACTACGGTTCATTCTCCTTAATCATCAGATTTAAATGAGAGATAAAATATGTAATTTCCTCAGGATCGTCCAAGTCACGAGCTGTTGCCTTTTTTGGTTTTCAGAAGAAGGCTTTTATTGAACACAAACACAGAGACCATATGCATTTCACAAACGAGATAATCAAAACTAAATGTTTCTTTCTTTCTTTCTTTTTTTTTCTTTCTTTTTTTCTTTTTTTAAGCGTGTGACATAACTTTCAAAACCACTTTAGCTCCTGATTGTACGTAGGACTCGGGCTCTTTTACACATGCACAGTCTGCCACGGATTTCGTGAAGGGATTCGTAGAGAAAGGCTTTGACGTTCAGACGTTAAACATGCAGAAAAACAATCCCTCTGCCCTCATCTCAGGTCGCACTTGTCTGAAACCCGCACCGTCTTTGCCTGTTAGAAAACGCTAAGGGATTTCACGTGACACCACGTCTACATTACAAAACAAAATCTTTGATTGCATGACGAAGTTCATGGTTTCTGTGGCCGCAGAGTCGACCCCGTGTTTGGTTTGTTTTTGTTTTTTTTTCCGGAGATTCGATAGCGTTTGACTTCGGGTCGGTATTTTGCGGACTCCGAGAGGGTGTTTTTGTTGACAGCGTTGGCTGTTTTGTGGTAGATCACACATTGAAAGCTGTATTTTCCGCGAGGAACTCGTGAGTAATATTCTGTTACATGCCTCAGATGGGTTTTGGAAGGTTTTTTTTTTTTTTATGTTTCTTTTTACCTTCAAT
>NC_044509.1:3684946-3762446 GCF_902362185.1 Chanos chanos | reverse complement strand
GTCCTCATTTACCGAATTCTGGGTTGCTTAAAAGTGTTGGGTCACAGAGGGGTCGGTAAAATTTATGTGCTGGCATCGGGCGTTTTTTTTTCTTTGACTCGAGAGGAGACGAGACGAGACGAGACGAGACGAGACGAGACGAGACGAGAATGCACGAGGAGGTTACAGGGACACCCCTCAGAGATATAGACTGGGTGAGACAGAGATATAGACTGGGTGAGACAGAGGTATAGACTGGGTGAGACAGAGATATAGACTGGGTGAGACAGAGATATAGACTGGGTGAGACAGGGGTATAGACTGCGTGAGACAGAGATATACACTGGGTGAGACAGAGGTATAGACTGCGTGAGACAGAGGTATAGACTGGGTGAGACAGATATAGACTGGGTGAGACAGAGATATAGACTGGGTGAGACAGAGGTATAGACTGGGTGAGACAGGGGTATTAACTGGGTGAGACAGAGGTATAGACTGGGTGAGACAGAGATATAGACTGGGTGAGACAGGGGTATAGACTGGGTGAGACAGAGGTATAGACTGGGTGAGACAGAGGTATAGACTGGGTGAGACAGAGATATAGACTGGGTGAGACAGGGGTATAGACTGGGTGAGACAGAGGTATAGACTGGGTGAGACAGAGGTATAGACTGGGTGAGACAGGGGTATTAACTGGGTGAGACAGAGGTATAGACTGGGTGAGACAGAGGTATAGACTGGGTGAGACAGATATAGACTGGGTGAGACAGAGGTATAGACTGGGTGAGACAGGGGTATAGACTGGGTGAGACAGAGGTATAGACTGGGTGAGACAGAGGTATAGACTGGGTGAGACAGATATAGACTGGGTGAGACAGAGGTATAGACTGGGTGAGACAGGGGTATAGACTGGGTGAGACAGAGGTATAGACTGGGTGAGACAGATATAGACTGGGTGAGACAGAGATATAGACTGGGTGAGACAGAGGTATAGACTGGGTGAGACAGAGATATAGACTGGGTGAGACAGAGGAATAGACTGGGTGAGACAGGGGTATAGACTGGGTGAGACAGATATAGACTGGGTGAGACAGGGGTATAGACTGGGTGAGACAGGGGTATAGACTGGGTGAGACAGAGATATAGACTGGGTGAGACAGAGATATAGACTGGGTGAGACAGGGGTATAGACTGGGTGAGACAGGGGTATAGACTGGGTGAGACAGAGATATAGACTGGGTGAGACAGAGATATAGACTGGGTGAGACAGAGGTATAGACAGCGTGAGACAGAGATATAGACTGGGTGAGACAGAGGTATAGACTGGGTGAGACAGAGGTATAGACTGGGTGAGACAGAGATATAGACTGGGTGAGACAGGTATAGACTGGGTGAGACAGATATAGACTGGGTGAGACAGAGGTATAGACTGGGTGAGACAGAGATATAGACTGCATGCTCTGACATCTCAACCCATGTTGTCCTAAAAGCTCACTGCCCATTGATTTCATCTTAAAGTAAACTACTGCAGACAGAATAGAGTCAAAGGCCAAAAATGATCAAAAGGTAAACTGTAAACTAATGCATGTTAACACACATACATATATTTTATACTTATATATTATATTTATATATTATATAATGCTGGTCATGCAGAGAGCACAGAACTTTGAAATGTCTTAAAACAGAAAAGACTTCCAAAAGTTGTACATGTTCTTTTGCACATGTTACGAAATGGCCGAGTGACATGGATACACCTGAGTGTTTTGTTCAGTGAGGCCTGAGCCAGGTCTTGGGTCTTGGGTAATGAATTGATTTACATAAATAGTGTAGTGTGGGTGTTATTGTGCCAAGGTTTTAGGCAGTCTGTTTATTCCATAAAACACATGCTATAAAATATAACCACACTGACAAAAGTCAACCTATTGTTTATAAAGAAATGTTTTCTGCACCCATAAAATCATATATATTATTTAATAAGATGTTAAAGCACATTTTAATCACACACACACACACACAGAGAGAGAGAGAGAGAGAGAGAAAGAGAGAGAAACAAACTTTGTGAGAAAGAGATGACTTACATCTTCATGGCTTTATGGAAAAGAAAAGAATCCACGGTTCCATTCTACTTCACTTTTTATCAAGGCACCTTAAAGATCTCATTATGTTTTCCATTATTAAAAGAGTTCATGGCATTAATTTGAACTATAGGTGTGATTATAGGCATGAAACACACAGTTGATACAGAAGGACTGCACAGAGTTCACTAATGATGCCATTCAGTTTGTTGTCCCGCAGGGGGCGCTGCTGCCTCATTTTAAATTGTTTTTTAATATCAACAGTCGATTGCGTGTGATCGCCAAGGGATGGCAGTACAAGTCCAGTAAAAGTCTGGAGACTAACTGTGAGCATTTATTGATTAACATTTATTGATCCTCGTATGCAAGCAGTTTAATCAGTTACATAAGGTATGAATAATGTGTTTTATGAAGGGGTTCTTTGTGTTGACCACACATTCGCTGGGAAGACCTTGTTTTAATATAGTCTGTTGGTGATGTAGAACTGGCGAGGGGGAAAGCAGTTAAAGTAACGTGGAAATGGATATGTTTGGGGAAATAACACATTAGTTTTGGAAATTTGGTTTAAGCTTTTAAACAGCAGCCCTGAGACTGGAGATACACCAAATAAGAAATCCAGTCGTAAGAAGATCACAACCGCGCGCCACGCTCTTTTCCTAAGGGCAGAGATCCGATGTTTCCCCGTTTGATTAAGTCATACAGAATTATTTTATTTTTGAAATGCAGAGACATTCCATTCTCTATTTTCGAAAAACCCTGACAATATTCAGTTTGTCAGTTGGTCATGCCTTCTATTCATTCACTACTGCCCCCCCCCTTCCCCACCCCGTCATATTGCTTTCATTGATTAATCGGTCAGCATGCTTTCAATTTAAATTTCAATGCTGAATGGTATAACAGCTTCAATTAAATCTTACCTCCCACCTTACAACAAAGCATTTCTGTTCTACATTTCATTTAATAAATGTTCCTCGTTATTTGTCAGTACAATTTAGCCATTACCCATAATGCACACTGAGACAATCCTCTAAACTGTCATCCTGCAGGACGACTGGCCCACGTGAGACCTGCTCAGTCACAGTAAAGTAAAACAAAGAGGTCATTACGTTTTATAGCGCGTATCTGTTACTCAGTGGCTTATTCCGAATGGAAATGCGTCAGGGGTGCCAGATCTGTTCTGGGTTCCAAAAAAACAAAGCGCTGAAGGACACGTTCAAACTCTGTTTACAAGCGATTGCTCAACACATTGTGTGTTCAACAAAGCCAACGGTGGTTTCAGCCAACGAACTGCCATAGCAGACATTCAGCATAAGACTCCCAGAGCACTTAGTCGATAACGGGATGTCAAACGCCTCAACGACCGAGTCTCTTTCTTAAGTCTCCGCATAAATAAAACTAATTCCATTAATTCTCGCTTTTGACCTCGTTCGGTGAGTTGTGACGTTATGCCAAGAGCCACCACTCAACGGAAGTTTTAACCCAACACAGTCTAACTCTCTCTCTTAACAGGTTGATTCTCACAGGAGAGGCCGAGGATTGGAATTCAGAAAAACTTGTGAGATTAGCCGAAAACAGGGTGGACACAGGGTGAACGAGATGGTGAAGAAAATGTGTTTGTACATTCGCTTTTCAACCAAACTGGGAAAGAACCTAAAGTTGAAGCGTTGTGCCAACATTACCATGTCGAGTATCCGTGTTTTTTCTGTGTGTGTGTGTCCACAGTTGTTTGTGCTGTTGGTGGGAATCGTGATCCCACAGGAATCTGGAATGTTGGGGTTGATACTGTGTTGCGAATGGCTCATGGATGTCGTGGAAATCAAGCCGATATCATTTACATGCTTACGGGATTTTGGTCTTGAAAATGAGCCCATGCCAGCTAACGGAACAAAACAGCTGGCTTTCCTTTTTCTACACACCCCCCCCCCCCGCCCCCCCCCGACATCACACACACACACACACACTGACACGGACACACACATACAAACACACATACACACATACTAACTCTCCTGTTAGTAAAGAATAGCTCCTCACTGATTTCTCTCACTAACTTCCTTTCTCTCTCTCCCTCTGACTAATTCCAATTTCAGTGAAGTTGTTAATGGTTTCTGTAGCCCATGTGTAGTGGAGTGTGAGTGTATCTGAGCTCTGAGTGTCTATGCACTACACCATTGTATTCACAGCTCGGTCTATGACACACTTTACTGCGCTCTCCCCAGCAGGGTGTTGGGTTCAGGCCCACTGGCTGACCGGGCCGAATGGTTCTGTTGCACTCTATCAGTCATTCGGGCTTTTGGCGTGGTCCTTTTTCCACCTTCACTCGATTTAAAGTGGATTTTCCAGCGCCCATCACTTTACGCTCATGTTGTTGTCCTCCATTTGAGATTCATTAAATCACCATACGATGAAAAATATTTCGCTGACAGTTGTGGATGAAGACTTCCCATTGAAATCTATGACTTGGTTTCATCTGCAAAACCGGTCTGCATCACTGAACTGGACTGCAGAGACATGGACCACAAAAAGCTTTACAAAAAAAAGAGAAATGCTCACTCACACAGCCTCTCTCTCTCTCTCTCTCTCTACCCCCCCCCCCCCCTTTCCTTTCATCAAGCATCAGTGCCAAGTTCAAGGCCTTGGTTTCAAAGGCAGTTTCTCCGAAGCCCCGTCAGCAGTGTGAGAGTTGGTGTGGATGATGACGATGATGAAGAGCGGAGCTGACATGTTTTAAAGAAGATGACACCCCTTTGTCTGACAGAACTGTTGAAGAAGAAGCCAAGACAAAAAAAAAAGAAAAACCTCTAGCCAACTTCTTCTCATTACCATTAGCTTGGACATTAAACATAAATGACACACAGACATGCAAACCCAAAGCTGCTTGATGTCTTAACTTTAAAGATGTTTATCCAAACTTTTGAGGACTTTTGTTGACTTGCTTCCAAAAAAACCGAGTTTCCAAACAGTTGGAACCACCCGTGTGTGTGTGTGTGTGTGTGTGTTTTTTTTTTCTTTTTTCTCACTCTTCATTAGAAGAATGTTTGGAAATATTGGATGAGAAAAAGCAAATATCAGACTCCAGAGATCAGAGTCAGAGGTCAAGAACTGGGAAGAAGTATCCTCATCCGCCAGCGTTTAGGAGTGTCTATGTCTTTCTCTCTCTCTCTCTCTGTTTCTCTCTTCCTTTTTCCCCACTTTTTACTACCCTTCACTCCTTTCTTGCTGTTGAGTGAGTCACGTCTGGAGGCGTCTGGTTATGGGTGACTGCTGTCTTTTCCATTGTGTAGGCCGTTGTAGGTGGACATCCTGCTTGGAAAGGTCCTTCTTTTAAACAGCTGAGTCATCTTTTGTGATGTGGAGAACGCGGCATTGCTGCCCAACGTATTACTCACCCGGTGTGTGTGAGAGAGAGAGAGAGAGAGAGAGAGAGAGAGAGAGAGAGAGAGGATGGTGTCAGTCAGACTGTGCATCAGAACCATTCATACATGGTCGTATAACAATAGAATTTCATTGAGCTTGTCCTGCTTTGACCGGAGGTCTATCAGTGACGGGAAACCGTACGCAGATGGAACCGGAAAAAAAGGGATGGAACAGATTTAAGGAGGAAGTAGAGGAGGGAGACATATCTAGAGAAAGAGGATGAGTGAGACGATGACAAATGTTTTTTTTTTTTTTTTTTTCGTTGAGGAATTCAACGTTCTCACAGATTTAAAGCTAACCTATCTTAACTCCTAAAGTTTCCCCAAGGTAGCTCTTTTTGCTATCGCCAGAAGTTTGGTTCTTCTTCCTGCTTTCTCAGCTTATCTTCAATAAAAATGAAATGTTTCATCTCCAACTCTTTTAGTTGCCAAGAACCCATCAGAAGGATACACTCACCAGCATCTCAGGGAGTGATTTAGAGGAGAAAATGTGCTTTTATATCAAACTAGCACACAACATCCATCCATCTGGGATTGAGTCGATGAGGAAAATCTTGAACCTGTTTTATTCTAAAAGGATGCAGTCTGTGAGAGATCATGGTAATGTAATGAACAAGGATGGCAATCAGTCCCTTAGCTTTTTGCTGTGGTCTCACAGGGTGCTTGGGCAAGGCAAGAGAAGATTCCTCCAATCAGAATTTAACATTCAGACGCATGTGGTTGGGCTGATGACAAACCATACTGACTCATCAGAGGGGAAGAAGGATTTCCAGCTGAACGGGATCAATAGGATCAATAGATCAGTTTTCAAACCCTTTTTCTACTATTCAACAGCCACTACTGCACTGCAGTTACAGTTTTGGAACACTGAGAAGTAAAGGGAGAGAGAGAAAGAGAGAGAGAGAGAGAAAGAAAATTGCAAACGTGAGGACAGGTTCAGAATTTCATGGTTTTTGGAAAAGCAGGCGCTTCAAAGACCACTTTGAACAAAGTCTGTTTGATTGATCTTGAATGATGAGAGAGAACCGGAGGGAGAGAGAGAAATCTTGCAAAATACCCTTCTTCATTGCTCAAGCAGGAGCTTAGCTAATTGGAAACACAGTCAAGACCACTTTGGTGTGCAGGATCAAGGCTATAGGGGTCAAGATAAGTGGGGGGGGGGGGGGGGGGGGGGTGGACAAGAGGGTGCAAGGTCATAGGTGTGTGTGTGTGAGAGGGTGAGAAAAATCGCTGAGTGTGTCTGATGTGAAGAGATGAGCAAACTCCTGTGACAGCTCACCCTGTCCTCTCTGCCTGTCTTTGCCCTGGTTTTACGCTTTGACCGCATTGCAAGCAAAGCGCCTCTTTGACCTCTGACCCACAGAAAGAGAGCAGGTGGAACCTGACCAATGGGATGCACGTTACAGTGGGAAGCGCACAAATGCGCGCACACACACACACACACACACACACCTGTTGATTTTTAAGGAGAGTGGGCTGCAAAGCTAGTTCTTCTAGACTGCCTCTCAAAACATCGTCCTGGTGGGAATTGAGATATTTGGACTAGGCTCTTTTTGTGGGTTGTTAAAAAATTGATTATTTAGAGTATGTGGAGTGGGGAGGGGTGTGTTCTCTCACAGCACATTCTTACACGATGGATCATTTCTGGATCTAAAAGCAAGGGCTGAGGAGATGGGGGCTCAAATTTAAGCCTAGACTTCGCCCTTTAAACTGTAATTACAGACCTTACTGGAACCAGTCCTGATCCTATCCATATCAACTACTCAAGACCAGTCAAATCCAGTTCAGTTCAGCCAAGTCCATTATGGTCCAATCCAGTCCGGTTTAGTCTATCCACAACCCAACCTAACCCAACCCAACCGCGTCCAGTCCAGTCTAATGCAGTCCAGTCCAGATAGTCAAGCCCAGTCCAGTCCAGTCCAGTCCAGACTAGTTCAGTCCAGTCCAGACTAGTTCAGTCTAGTCCAGACCAGTTCAGTCTGGTCTACACCACTCCACTCTAGTCCAGTCCATGTGGTTGAGCACTGGCTATGATATTATCCAGAACACGTCCTTCAAGGCTCCAAACCAATCCAATCCCTCAATGGGGGGAAGAGGCGATTTTAATTGGATAAGGGTATTTTTGTAATTAAATTATGTCCCTAGATTCACAACAGTCCTAAAAAGAACAGTACAGCATTTTTTTTTGTCTGTCTTAGTACTGTAAGCAGCTGGAATTAGGGCAGGGGAGAGGGGGGGGGGGGGGGGGGGAGGAGGGGGCTTCATACAGAATGGCCTGGAGGATCTTGTAGCCCCCCCCTCTTGGATGTCCTTACTGTGTGGAACACAAGTCTATGCTAACATGATCCAGATGCAGCTCTGTTCTGTAGCTAATGGAGGTCAAAGAACATGGTATGTCTCTCTCTCTCTCTCTCTCTCTCTCTCTCTCTCTCTTCATCAAACTGACACTGGGCCAGGTTCTGTCCTCAGCCCACAGAACCCTGCTTATGCTCTGCAAGTCCACTTCTGGTGTCGTGTCTCCAAGTTTCCTTCAAAACAGATTCCGTAAAATCTATTCATTTAGACATCAGAATGATTTGAAATGCTATTTTGTATTAAACTCACATCCCTCTCTGTCATGATTAACTACAAAGCACACAGATCTTTGATTAATCTCATTTGATTAATTAATACAAACTGTTTGATATTTCTTTGACTGGCATTTGACTGACACTTCACTATAGAATAATAAAAAAAAGATTCAAAAGGATTATTTAACCTGGTCCATACAGGACAGAACTGTCGTCATGGTGACAAGGTTAAATGGTTTAGAAGGACAGTGGCACCAGAACTGACCCTCAGTTCATCTCATTTTCTCATTGGGTGGCCGTGACCCTATTTCACAACATTGATCAGCGAAGACATTCTTCCCACTAATCAAGGTGAGGTAAAAATGTGGACCTGTGGGTTCAGGTCTGGTTTTCTAGGTCAAACCATCCTTCAAAAGAAAAAAAAAAAAGCAACTCACTGATGTGAGAGGTCAATCTGTGATTGGAACAGACGGAGAACTCTCTGGTTTCCAGAGATAAAAAAAAAAAGAAGAAAAAAACCTTCACCATCTGTCCTGTGATGTGGACACACTGGAAAAGAAAGCATTCAAACAGACTGGGACTTAAGCATATCAGCATTTAGTCTCTACTTGATCACATTCAAAGTAGTGCATTGGGGAATGTCTGTGTGTGTGTGTGTGTGTCTGTGTGTGTGTTTGTGTCTGTGTGTGTGTGTGTGTTTGTTTGTGTTTTGATCCACATAAACTTCAGTCTCGTGCATATAGTCTGTATATTTTGTACCTTGTTTATCTGTTTTGATTTTATTTGTGGAGATTAGAGTTCTTTCCATTCTTGAGTGTGCCTGGATAAGTCTGCGGGCAACGTGCAATTAACTTCACGAATATATACATGTTTATGGAACCTTAAGTGTTTACGGATATTCTGATCCTCTCCTTACCCAGACACAGCTGCACAGTGTTGCTAATATGCTGAGTGTGTGTGTATACATGAGTGTGCTGTTTGTGTGTGTGTGTGTGTGTGTGTGTGTGTGTGTGTTTGAGGGTACAGCTGCGGCTGAGGGAGCAGTATTCAGTCTTTGACAATGTGTTTTCCTGTCTGTATTTGTGCTTCCTTTTTTTTTTTTGTTTGGCCTGTTTTTTAGGTTAATCAGCCAGCTTGGTCATCGTTAAGGATTCACAGTGTTTCTGAGTGGCTGATATGTGGGTTCACTTGGTGTGTCTGTGCGCATGCATGTGTGTGTGTGTGTGTGTGTGTGTGGTGTAAATGTGTGAGTGATGTGTGGTGTCTGGGTGTGTGTATGTGTATGCGTGTGTGTCTGTATGTGTGTGTGTGTGTGTGTGCGTGTGCGTGCGTGTGTGTGTCTGTATGTGTGTGTGTTGTGTGTCCGTATGTGTGTGTGTATATGTGCGTATGTGTGCATGCGTGTATGTGCGCGCGCGCGTGTGTGTTGTGTGTCCGTATGTGTGTGTTTGTGTATGTGCATGTGTGTGTGTGTGTTGTGTGTCTGTATGTGTGTGTGCTGTGTGTCTGTATGTGTGTGTGTGTGTGTATGTGCGCATGCATGTATGTGCGTGTGTGTGTGTGTGTGTGTGTGTCTGCAGCTGCATTCTGACTGATGGTTGTTCGCTGACATCCTGAGTGACTAGTCCCAGGGTGTGCTCCACAATCAGTCCTCACTGACTCACTCTCAGATTTGGCTGCAAGATCTACTGAACATACTGGATCTATAGACACGTTGGACCTGGGCCACAAACCCAAAAGCCAGGCGAATTTATGGCTGCGAACAGAATATTCATAACCAAATCCTAGGTGTTGGTTTGACAGACATTTTTGTGAGGCCATAAGGTCTTCCATTTGAGGTCAGGGAAAATTTTTTCCAAATCTCTCTTGAGACCTTTTTTACGACTATCTGTTGACGTTGTTCCAATCCTACTTGGAAACTTTTTAGTGTTTTCTTTGCATATTTACGTGTCACTTAATCATCACACTGTGTTCAAAAGCATTATTTTGAACTTAAACTCTGTGAAACACGTTTGTCAAATTGGCGAATGGCACGCAACATAAATCTGAGAAATTCCGCGCTCATCAAGGATCTTTCAAAAGTTTCCCTTGTGAAATTCACGTATGATAAACATGGAATGGGCAAAGAACATATAAAATCACTGAACTGTTTCCCACAGACCTGACTTTGATGTGTCTTGTTGAAACCTGCCATCTCTTGCCATAATTCTCCTCTTAAAAAAACTGCTGGATTGGCTGTATAGTATATTTGTTACAACAAGGATACCTACAAAAGATGCTGACGTTTTTGCTTGTTTGTTTGTTTGCTTGTTTATTTGTTTGTTTTTCTCAGACCATTCTTGTGAAAATGCTGTACTGACATACTGATATCAATTCCTGGAAATCTCTTGAGGAAATATCTCGAACTGTTTCGGTCTGAACAACACTCTTGGTGTAGAAGTTTCCGTTGTCTCTTAGAGAATACAGTTTTAAAGATACTCTATCAGGTTTAATAAGCCTCTTGTACACATGAGAACACATTTGTTCTTCCTGTCTTGCTCTTCTTGGCCTAGTGCTATGAGAGAGTTCAAAGGTCGCCGTGTTCATTTTGGCTTGGTTCTCAGGGGCGGATGTGGCGGCCCATCTCATAGGAGCAGATGGCTTGTATCTGTGCCCTGGTTATCTCTACGTGTAGCGGTCCAAACCAAGTCATCATAAAACCAGCTCCATCTATTGTAGGCTTGGCTGCCTCTATGTATTTTTACTCTAGGTCCACAGGATGCAGCTGTCTCAGACACAGCTCATGTTCCATAGACAGTGATGTGCTGATAAGAAAAGCAACCAGTTCCGATGTAATTAATGGGGTTAATCTACCAATCGCCTGGCCGTGTTACTCCGCGATGAGATTAACAACTCAAACGGAACAATTAAAACAGAAATGATTTGCTTGGATGAACGAGTACAGGAAAGTCCTTGAGAGCTAAGAGGAAGATTAGTCCTCTCATACCAAAATAGTCACTGCCTTAACCAAAAGTACACGCCGCCAGTTTCGGCAAAACTCACATTTGCTCGTTTAGAGTTTGCAGAGGGGAACATTTTTGTGAGTTTTTATATAGAAGACGGCCTTTGCCTATGGGGCCAGAGGCGTATGATTAGCCTGGTGGTTTGGGCTGGGTCAGGGTTTGGTCCACAGTTTCTGTTTCCTCATCTGCTAAACAGGACCGAAACCACCAAATGGGCACTTACCAGAGCTAAAAAGCCGTTCTCTCTGATTCTGATGATATGTAATTACAGGACTTTCCATATATTTACTTTTTTCTCACAAAAAAAAGCACAGACACAGGATGGCTGTACCTCTGAGGTTCAGTGTGGCTTATTTGTTGCTATCTCTCAAAATATGCCCTCAGAATTACACTTTGCTGATAATTTAGCTTTGTGTTGTTTTTTTTGTTTTTGTTTTTTTGTGGGTGGTCTTGGTTTGTTTAGGGGTACTTTTGAATAAATAATAGCTTTTTTTTTTATGTTTCAAGTAAAGAAATTGCAAAGCAAGTTGCAAAACTCAAATGTAAAAGGAGCACCCTCTACCAAAGAGAGGAAACATTAAGATAAATAGAAAACACAACAACAAAAATAACCAAGGCCAAAACCTAAATATAAACCAGGAAAACTACACAGAGGAGTTCAAAAAAGACAAAGAAAGAAAGAAAGAAAGAAAGAAAGAAAAAAAACAAGAGCAACGAGGAAGAAGAAGCAACACAAGAGCAGTGCAGTGATTAAACATCGCAGGAAACTCTGCAGTGCAGGGGTGAGGTCAAGACTAAATCTCTCCAGTCACTGGCAGATATTGCACAAATCTTGTTTAAGCGTTGCACAAGGAATGTATAAATGTCCTTATATCGTCTCCCACTCAAGAGAGAAGATGTACTTGTTTAGATTTTAAATGTGACACTAAATTTCTCCAGATGGTTAAAAAAAAAAACGACTTTGCTGACTTTGCAATCGCCCAGCTACTCGTTCGTGGAGCGGCCCATGGGTGCCGGGACATTCTCAGCGTGGGGTCCCTCACTGCAATGCCTCGTTTCCGTTCGTGCCGTCCCATTCTAGGCCCACGTTACCGTGTTGTCATTTTTGTTCGATTGTTTCATAACTGGCTTTGTCTGTCCAATATTCGTGTCTGTGTTTTACCAATCTGTTTTCATGCGGTTTTGTTCCACTTTACTTAAAAAAAACCCCAAAACAAACAAAACCTGTGCTGTCCATAATTTCTCACTTTTAAGTGCATCCAAAGAAAACGAGAATTTTTTTTGGAAAGTTTTTTGAAGTCGCACGTCTTAAATCAATTTCTGAAAAAAATAAAACCGAATCATGTTTGAGATGAGCCATTCTGGACAAATTGTAAATGTTAAACTTCTCGTTTTGTTTCTGCTACTCCCCCCCCTTCTCTCTCTCAAACAAAAAAAAAAAAGGAAAAAAAAAAAGATTTCATTTCAGACATTTTGGAACAGTTTGGGAGTTCTGGAATGTTCCTCCAAACCATTCCAAGTCCCAGCACAGTAACACAAAAAAATGACAGCAGAGGATTATTAGAGAGCACCTGTGCTTAGATCAAACTGTCAAGCCTAAAGCTCCATACAGAGGGGTTTTTTTGATCTGCTTAATGAGGGCAGAGTAAAGTATCCCCAAACAGGGCAAGAGCATTTACATTCCACAGTATCATATTATTGCGATTCGATAGTGAACGATCCTCAGTTTTTCTACTGTGGAGATGGAAGGAATGAGAGTGCAGGATTCTGAAGGGCTTTGGCTTTTGGAGAGGGAAGCTGGCCACCAGCGGTGCAGTTTTTCTTTCTTTTTTTTTTACTGAGGTCTCTGCCCACCGCTGTAGTCCCACAGATGCAATGAGCAGTCAGTGGAGGAACTGAAAGGAGGGGTGAGAGGAATGGAGGGATTGAGCCAGGCCAACGACAGCTCATGATATCATGGGAAAGGAAATGAGGCATGCGAAAACCTTCGCGCAATCCAATTTATGGACTGTTTAGATTGGATTTTCTACGTTCGTAACTGCGAGTGGTGAAGATGTGTATGTGAGAGAGAGAGAGAAAGAGAGAGCGAGGGACAAAGAGAGAGAAAGAAAGAGAGAGAGAGAGAGAGAGAGAGAGAGAGGGGAAAGTTTTGTAATGAGAGAAAGTTTCTGTTGTCTCTTCTCTGAGAACACAATAATTTGCACACCATGCCTCTGACCTCTCCTACTCTCCACTTGACTTAATTTAACGTGACTTCAAAACAGTCTCACACAGTCTCGATGAGGTTATTGTTATGGAGTCACTGTGGTTTTGTCATAAAGATAGCTGATTGGTCCGCTGGGCAATGTTTTTGGCCTACCAGCTGATCTGTATCCAGTCAGCTGACCTGTAATTGATCTGAGCCAATCAGCTCACAGGGTGAATCATGGAAACCAGGGACATGTTTTGGGAACGTTTTAGCTGCATATTCATAAAATAATTGTGTCTAAGGCACTTGTTACAAATGAACATATTCATCTATATGTTGATTTTTAGCCAGACTATTACAACACTGGACATCTGAACAAAGCATTAATGCCTGTGTGTTTACAGAATATCACAATAACAATGTAACCACAGAATCATTAACTCACCCCATTACTTTGTCATATTCAAATGGACTCATCTCAGTTGGGAGGGCAAGACAAAACAAAACCAAAAGAAATGATGTGCTCTAGTGTCCAGGTGCTCTACAGAGAAACCAGGTGCTCCACAAGAGTTTATTTTGTGCCTTCGGGCGTACCGTTCACATCAACGCATTCTCACCAAAAGAAATAAACAAGCCGATTCTGGACGCCGGTCAAAACTGACTCATGCGCTCCAGTATACGGGGATACATTTAACGCAAGCACGAGCTTGGCTGCGCGAGCGTCAAAACCACTATATCTGACGTCCGGGGGTGAGCGTACATCAGCTCACGAGCAGATGTCAGTGTGTGTTTGTCGTCTGACGTCAGGCAAACGTGCAGATTTTGGCTGCCGTAAACTGTATTTATATCGAGAGCCACGAACGTTCCCCGTCCGAGGCTGCTACAGCACGTATCAGTCTGTAAATATCGGCATGGACATTGTGTGGGCTTGTTTACTAACTAAGCGAGTTCTCTTCAACAGTAACAAACACTCCGTCCTTATATGGGAGAAAATGATGCTCACCAGCGCTGACTGATGACGTCTAGAATTGGACCAGGTGTTCTTAAGCAAAGTTTAGATGTGCGAGCATCGGTCGATGTCATTAATTTCTCAAAACGAGAAAGCGCTTCGGTGAGGATCAAAGTAAATACTGCGGCGGCAGCGGTGTCGTCGTCGTCAAAGACGAATTTTACTTTCTAACGCTAAGACCCGATGATGGAGACGTCAGGTGCGCTTTGGTGTGAACTCATCGCTAAGAAAGTCAGTTGAGCTGTCAAAGCTGTCAATCACCGGTATCTAAGTGACGTCACCGATAAGCGTTTACCTTGGCTCGTTCTAGTCGCACCGTTGCCGTGAGCACAGTACATATAACTTTTCTTCAGTGACTGAGGCTGGAAATAGTCATTAGTTACCCAGGCTGGGAGCTGGCAGATTTGGAATAATGAAATACAACATGGTGCATTGTAATGTAATGGAGGACATGAAGAAACATTGGTTATTATCATCAATTTAGTCTGTCTGACCCCAGGTCAAATCTTTAAAATCATTACTCTTACTTAAATGTAATAACTGCAGATGATAGGATAATTGTAGATGTGATTTGGATGCATGTCTCTGAGTGCAAAAATTTAAAATGGGCCCTCAATCACACTTTCTAAGAACATTTATGTATTCTATGGGCAATTACCTTTTTAAAAAATTTTCCACCCCCAGTTCTCTGGCACATTGTCTACATCTGGAGGGTATTAAATATAAGCCGAGTGTGTGTGTGTGTGTCTGTTTGTGTTTGTATGTGTGTGGGCATGTGTGTGTGAGTCTGAATGAGAACCGCCCGGTCGCAGTAATTCGTTGTATGATCTAAAGTGGTTCTGACAGGTTTGCAGGTGAAAGTCCAGCGTGTCATCATATTTGATTGTTTTATTAGTTTGCTCGTGTCTCGATCAAAATTCCAAAAATCATCTGGAAATGAAAAATGGAATCAAGAGGATCATAATCATCCATCATATGTGTAGGAGAGAGAGAGAGAGAGAGAGAGAGAGAGAACAAGAGGAGAGAGAGAGAGAGAACAAGAGGAGAGAGAGAGAGAGAGAACAAGAGGACAGAGAGAGAGAGAGAGACAACAAGAGGAGAGAGAGAGAGAGACAAGAGGAGAGAGAGAGAGAGAGAGAGAGAGAGAACAAGAGGACAGAGAGAGAGAGAGAGATGACAGCCTGAAACACTCTAAACAGCTGAGTTCTCCACGCCTCATTCCACTCAGCCAAATGTCAGCTTATAAATGAGCACAGGAGAAAACAAGTAATCCAAGAGAAGGAGAAGGAGAGAGGGAGAAAGGGAGCTAATGACCCTAGTGGGATCAGGGTGGCCCCTAATCGAGAGACAGCCCTCTCCCAGCCTCGTTCCCACGGCAACACAGCTGAGGGAGAGGCTCTAATGGTCTGCACCTGCCTAAAGTTCCCCTCCAAAACCCGCCAGAACTCTCTTGTTAGTCCTCCCTCTCTTTCTCTCTCTGTCTCCTTCTATCTCTCTCTCTCTCTCTCTCTCTCTCTCTGTCTCCCTCTCTCTCTCTCACTGTCTTTCTCCTTTTCTCTCTCTTTATCCTATATCAGGAGGGACTACTGGAATGCCATGCGCAGTTTGTAAGGCCTTAATTCTCAGTACAGATCTGAGAGGATGACTGTTATGAGAAAGCTGAAGCTGAGTACAGACTCGTTTCAACAGAGAACAACCAAACCAATGGCCTTAAAAGACTGGTTTCACACCACGATTTTCACCAAATGAAATGCAGAAGTGAGTAAATAACACTGCTGAATACTAAAAAACTACAAATCTTCTCATAAAAAACATTAAGTATGAGAGATGTCAGTCATACAAAGCGTGACCTCCTTTTAAAACAGCGAGCGCCTGCGTGTGGTAAACATGGCGGTTTTGTGTGCCGTACGGCATTTAGCCTGACGTAACCCGCAGTACACAACAGGAAATCATTTCAGTGGAGCTTGGTCTCGATGGGGCATCCGTTCGGGCCAAGACTTTAAACAGGCGTTTGGCTTTGCGCGGAGCATGTGAAATGTCAAGAAACATAATGGTCAAACCGCTAATTGCTCCATTTTTTGGGGTAATTAGGATGGAAAGTTGGAATGAAGATGTGACACCTGTTTATATGGAATGGTACGGAGTTGCTGTAAAGGTTCTGCGATCTAGTCTTTGTTTTCTCTATTTGAGCAACATATGGGCTAAATCCTGTTTTTTTCTCTTCTTCTTTTTTTTAAAACTGACAGTCAGTCCCACAAATTAGTCTAAAGGGTTGCAATTATCAAATCCACGTCATTATACTGTCTTTGTTGGAATTTACATGCCTCAAACATATTGCTCCCAGAGAGAGCATTCGTCAACGGTGTGTCGGTCAGTATGTCGAAATTTCTTTATTTTTATAGCTGTCTGCATAGGGAGAGCCAATTCTGCTCCGTAGAAGGCATATTCCGTCCGTCTGACTGTCCAGCTACACAATGAGAAATGCCTCCTGTTCACAAAACGACAGAGTAATCCTTCATAAGGAATAGGACAATGAGTGTTTTTCTTTATTTCTTTTTCAGTCTACGGGATGAAAAATAACTTCTGGGAATATTGGTCAAGTTGGTGTTACAGTATGCAGGGGGAGGTTTTCATGAATGTGGAGCACTTTATCAATGCATTTATATGGATTTATTTCTCTAATCCTTCATGAGGTTTTCTGTGTGTTTTGTGTTAAATGTTGTGGTGTATGTGGTGTCCATAGAAACAGAAGATGGAACACTTTCCTGCTTTATCAAATGTGGCTATTACTTACATGTGTTTGTTTAATTTTAACACTGAAATGCTACTCTGCTTCAGAATAGAAATTGATAACATGTGATTATACACAGTGTCTGTTTTCAATATTAATGGCTCTTGCTCGAATTAAAAAAAAATTAATGAAGCACAGTTGGAAGAATGTTAGCCCAGATTCCATTGAAGAAACCACCATGTTCTGCCCCGTGTTCTCTGTGCGTGTCAGGACATGACAGTCATCATAGAAATGAACATGAATCATTAAGTTTTCTCTCTCCTCACCTCAGCTCACTGCCTTCTCTCCTGCCCCACAATTAAAATATGAGATTACAGTACAGTTTCCATATGTCCGTTACGTGAAAAAAGTATTAAAATGACCGAGTGGTGCCTCTGCTGGGGAAGAGTTTACAGGAGCAGCGGGGGTCAGGCTGATAAGTGTATATTGTGTTAAATATTTGGAAGGAGAGCGACGTGAGTGACGTGAAAAGAAATGGAGAGAGAGAGCGTGGCACATAGGCAGGTGTTACGTAACGGGGTTTAACGCAAGGTGAGATGTGTGTGTGTGTGTGTGTGTGTGTGTGTGTGTGTGTGTGTGTGTGTGTAGGCCCTGCATATCGTTGTGGCCCTCCAGAGTACGATCCAGACTTTGTAATGTTTTCTCACTTTAGGAAATCTCTAGTCTTCTGTCCCTCTGCCTGGATCAGCTTTCTGATTTATCAGAGGGTTTCAGAGGAACATTCAGAATAGGTGATATTAAGTCGTGTATTATGCAATATTTTGAATTTATTGATCATGCTTTAACGTTGTGTCTAAATACATACCCAAAGCTCTTAACACAAATCTTCAGCGTAAGATTTAGTGAAGAGCGGAGGCATTAATTCTACAGTTTCTGTATGAGGAGACAGACTGGAGCTGCGTTCCCAAAGAATCGCCACATACAGTAAAAGAAAAAAGAAAAAAAGAAAAATCCGGAACGAGCCGTCGTCGATAAACGCTACGTTGCAGTCTGCCGAAATACGTGTAGGCTACGTCGCTACGTTGGTCTGGAAAATTAATGAGACATTAATACCATTTATAAATTAAATCACCAGGTCCCTGTCGTTTTCTCTCTCTCCGTTTCAGCGCAGTATGTCACAGCTGTCTAAGTTTGGCGGAGGGAAAACAAAAGAGAGAAGGAGAGAGGCGTCTCTGGCGGCTGAATGACCCTGCTTAGGTTACATTAGCGGTGACAGTGAGGTAAAGTATAGCTTGGTGAAGTGTTTGTGGTCGAGAGAAACCGCGGTGATTACGGTTTCAGAACACTGGCCAACAATGACTGTTCCCTCTGTTCTCTCTGGCATGACCGATCGCCGATTCCACCGGCCCGGTTTGGGAATTAGTGGTGGTGGGTGGGGGGGCAAGATTTATCAGTCAGAACTTTGGACATTCAGTCAAAGGAAAGTTAGTGAAGTAAGTGAGTTCCATTACGGTCATGCAGCTGAGAAAAAGACATTAACAACCCCCCCCCCCCCCTCCCTTTAGCATCACACTGGTGTATTCTGGGGTGAAACCTCAAATGAGGGTTTTTGATATGAGATTCTGCGTGCAGGATATCATTTGAATTCAGGTCAGGTAATACTTTAACGGAATAACTGGGAGAGGCCTGACTCAGCTCTCCTTTGATAATGCCGTGTTTTCTCTGTGAGCACTTTGGTGGATGACCGTGCTACAAACATATGTTTGTATACAGGTAATAAACAGAAAGTGGTAAGAGTGTAAACTTTAATCTGATGTTTTATATTTGTCGGGGTGACGCCCTCGCACAGACACAGACTGGAGCAGCGATGTTCAAATTATCCGTGAAATGACATCATTTGTCAGCCTGCTTTCACCAAAGCGTGTCCGGCCGCTGGTAGCAAGCCCTTATTCAAACGACGGACATGCATGCCTGCGTTTTAGCCAGCGGATACCGTGAAAAAATGGAATTAATAACACATACTTTTCACCCTCGTTTATTTTACTGTGGCCAGGTAGACGTCGTTTCTGTAACCCTCACTGGGGGAGGGCAAAGCCCGCACGGTTGTTGTTGCACTTACGGATTTCCCCTACCTCTCCCCTTCATCGCTTCGCAAACCGCTGTCGCTGATGGGACGCGCTGAAAAATATTTGTGCTTGACCCTCCCTCTCCCGCTGGGGTCACTCGCTCTCATTTATCTGCAGTTTCAAAACAGTTCGTTTTTTTTCTTGTCCGGTGCCTGCTGCTACAGCCTCCTCGCTCTCTTGTTTATGTTAGACATGTATACGAGATTAATTCTTCCCTCCCACGGACCGCCTCGCCCTCCGGGTATCACGGTTACACCCGTCGGTAAATGTCCTGCGATCCATCATGAGGACAACACCGCAAAGCCTGGTGGTTTGTGTTATCTTTTTAAGGGATTAATGGTTTATGAGTATGAATTACGGTAAAAGCCTCCAGCACACACACACACACACACACACGTTATCAACACAAATTCAATTTAGTGTTATTGAATTTGTTGCTTAGAAATATTCTGTGTAAACCATATTTAATGCCAACATGAAACGTGAGAGAATTGCTGATTGCAGCAGTAAAGAGTGGCGGTACAAAATTGCAGTAAGGTGACTTACAAACCAAAATGCCTTCTCAGCATGTTTTCACACTCCCAGCCAATCACATCCAAGGCTTGGCATTCCATCATTCTGTCTCTATGCAACTCCCAGTATCATTCATAAATAATGCACAGTTCTGGGGAAGATGGGGGGCAGCTGCAGCTGACTCACTGAGACTGTTGTTGTTGTTTTCTTTTTACCAAATGCCAGCTCACTGACTGTACTCTGGTTTTATCAATGTAACGGATCAGTTCAGGCTAAAAATCTGTTTAAAAAAAAAAAAAAGAAACTCCCATGTTTACCCGGTTTGCAGTGTTGCCTGGAGACACAGAAGACGGAGGAGCCAGGTGTGCAGTCACGACCACAGAAAAGAGCCGTACTCTGACAGTGATGTAAGCCTGCAGTAAATCTGAACATTGGCACAACGCACACACTCCTCTGCCCATTTTCCATTTTATCATATTGTAAGAATGTCAGAAGCTTCGCTCCGAAAGCCCCTCTTACACGGGCAAAAGATTCTCGGAGCCCGTCACGACGCTCGGATTAGAACCCCCTTAATCTGGAACCCTCAACCCCCGGCCAGACGTGATATAGGTCAAGCAAGGAGACCTCTGTGTGTGTGTGTGTGTGTGTGTGTGTGTATGTGTGTCTGTTTATCTGAACACTGCACGATGATGTCTGCGTAATATGCGTCTTGACAGTTAGAAATTCTGCTACGCTAGTGATTTCATAGGGCAAATTTCTGGTTCTGTTAAATTCGGCAGGGTGGAGTCGAGCTTTAATCAGTGTACGAAACGAAGGGTGTCTGTTAAAACCGTGTAACTCCTCAGAGACATAAAGTCTCCACAAGTGCTGAGTTTTTAAAAAAGCTATTGCCTTCAAAAGGACACGCCAGCCATATTTGGTGATGTCAGTGGAGCCAATGTCTCTTTAAGTATGAACGTATAAAAGAACCAGAAAACAAAGCCTATTAGGACCAAAAACATGCATTCCACAGAGAAGAGGTAATTTGAGGAAAGGAAAAAAGAAAAAAAAAAAAAGAAGAAGAAGAAGAAGAAGAAGAAGAAAAATCCAGAGACATAACTCAACAAAGACTCTCAGCTGGTGTAATGTTACCCATAAATGTGAGGGCAAAAAGAAAAAAAAAAAAAAGAAAAAAAGGAAAGAAAAGAAAAAAAGGAGAGAAATTTAGGGCCGACTGATGTCATCTGTTTTTATTCTGATTGTGCGCATACCAAGGAACATCCAGAATGTTCTGTATGTATCCTTCATCCTCATGCTGACACTGAACTGGCAGGGGCCTTCTCTTGTAAAACAAAACAAAATAAACAACAACAAGAAAAAAAAAACAAAACAAAACTGAAAACCAAAGAATGATGTCGTTGGCACTCTTGAAAGCTAGGACTGTTGCTCAAGCTCTATTGGGAAGAGTTGTCAGTGAGCCACTGTTTTCTTTTTAATGACATTTGTAATATTGCAGTTGAAATCTTCCATTACCGTCTCGCTGTGTGGTTTCGACTCTTTTCATTTATCCTGAAGTCTGAACAGTTAGCGTGTCTGTTAATGCACTCTTTCACAGTTAACTCTGACAAGCTGTTCTGCTTTGAAAAGGTTTTCTTTAGCTCGAATAGGTTCTGTTGATTTAGTCAATTAGCCGATTGTCTAACTCTTGATTTACTCAATCGAGTGCTGGGTCATTAGTGGGCTTAACCGGGCATGCTTTGTGTGTGTGTGTGTGTGTGTGTGTGTGTGTGCGTGCGTGCGTGCATATGTGTGTGACCTGGAGGATGTAAGTTAAGTGGAACCGCTTGGGAATTAACACTGAATCCTGAATGATAACAGACCAATTCAGGGGACATTTCAATTAACTTGCATCGCTTCATTTTAGCACATGGCTTAAGACAATGTACTGTTCCTTTACTTTCCTCCATAGGCCCTGAACTGTTCAACTACACAAAACCACACGTTACAGCTTGCAGACTGTCTCTGGCAGTTCGCAGGCCTGGTGGTTAGAGCCTAGTGCGGCCTGTATTTGAGGCTTTAATGGCCACATCCTCCTTTAACGACTGAGGAGTGGTTAACTGGCACTTTGGCCTGTGTCTTGTATATTGGATCTGCTTGTATTTGGCTGTTGACTCCATTGTATTTTGATGTTTATTGTGTTGTGGTTTGCCTGAGCTTAGATGGCGTTTATAGCGAGCCAAAGAGGCTTTTGAATGAGATGCTGAAGTCGACATTTTTCTGTTCCTTTCATACGGAGATTTGCGCTCTTATGAGCCACAAAATCCAGCTCTTATTCGCTGAGGCAGAAGTTGCCAAGGACCGAAAAACCCCCCCCCAAAAACAACAAAAAAAACAACAACCCTTATTTCATCTCATTGTTTCCTTCTTACTAAAGGTTTCTTCCTTTGTCCAAGTTCCGAAGATCAGGCCCACCTGTTAAAGAATACCATGATGACATTAGCAGACATGTCAGCACGGGACAGCCTGTTGAGTTGCGGTAATGTTTTGGTCTTGAAAAGTAACGAAACACCACCGAATGACTATCACATGTTGTTCTGGGGCTCTAAAAAGAATAGAAAAATAATTCTCTCATGGATAACGGCATTGACGCACAGTTTTCTGAGATGATCTGTCATGTGATAGATGCAAAAAAAAAAAAAAAGAAAATAAGAGAAAGAGAGATGACATCAATACATCACCGTAGAGAACTGACAGAGTAATGTACCTGAGGATAAGGGGAAAAAAAAATCCCAATCTTCAGTTGTGTCACAAACCGTCAAGAGCATTACAGCAAAGAACACAAGAGCACGTGAGACAGAGTGTTACGGTAAGGCAAACCAGATTGGCTGATTGATTGGGAGAAGCCTGACTGAAAATGAATTCACAGTGTCTCAAATAATCTCCTCATTCCTCCACTTTTACTTGAGATGTTCCAGGGTTTCAGTCGAGTATTTTTTATTAAATGATCTTATGTGATGTGTAATATATTGCATTACAACATGTCTCCAATGAACCGCTCCTATGGAATTCCTCTAGGGTTCTCTACACACTTGGTGTGAATCCGATACAACCAAGTGTGGTCACACAGAAATCTCACTGACATCCAATCATACTTGCATATATCTTTTGAAAGCTTCCTTTATCAATCTCCTGCCCAACCCCCCAGAAAAGTTCTTCAAACTTTTGTGTAGTTACCCCCCGCCCCCCTTCCCACCAGTCGCATTGGAGCATGCTTAAACACACAGTGAAAGGGGTACATTCCAATCAAACGGTATGAACTAACTGAACTACACAAAACTCAGTTATGTCAGCCAGACTGAAATGGAAGCCAAAATACAATTCATATCCAATAAGGTATTCTGTGGAACCTTCTGGACATACACCCCGCTGCTCAGTCTCTTTGAAAGGCACCGTAGCAATCATTCTTTTCATGATCATGCTTTTCTGTTCTTTTTTTTTCTCTTTCTCTTTAATAAATTGGAAATCTCCTCTGCCCATGTCCTCTCAGAGGGTGACTGGCTTTCAACATACCCACAAGTCACCGAAATAAGATATGAAGGGCGTTACAGGGGATTCTGGGAAATTGGAGTAATTGGCATCAAAACTACTCTTTGTTTCCCATGACTGATGTGACAAACCGTGTTACCTTTTTGTCCTTAATAAACAGCTCATCCAAAACATTAGCCTTAGTCCATTAAAAACACCAGTCTCTTGGCGAGTGTGCGTTGTCACCTGAAAAGAAAGAGAGAAATGAAGGTGAATGAACGGAGGGCAAGAGCAAGGAAACATAAAACACCAGTCTTGTTTCAGATCTTTTAATATGCGTACATCTATGCACATGCCATGTTTTCATGTGGGTGTAAGCGAGGGGAAAACCCAGACATGTGTGTTCTTTAAATACGACAGTGACAGTGAGCGGGTCTCGTTCTGAATTATGCTTCATGTGGAGCAGCCGGAGGCACCGGGTTCTAATGAGAGACCATGCTGCTTCCCTGGACGTTTATGGATTACTGCTTAAGGATCCGGAGTGGAGGAATACCACCCTAAACACACACACACACACACACACACACACACAAAGCTCCCAGCCAGCACGACGCTCTTTTTCCAAGAACTGCAGGCCCCAACCTCATTTAACCCCCTCAACTCGCACAAACACACACACATATATACACACTCACTCACTCCACACCAACAACACAAAAACAGACCATCCAACAGAGAACAAATCACGACATTCCATTCCTCTCCTTTAGTTGTAAGAGGAAAGGAGGGAAAACATGAATGACACAGTCAATAAATTTATCTCTCTTTCATGCCCTCTCTCTCTCTCTCTCTCTCTCTCTCTCTCTCTCTCTCCTCAGGCATTTCATATCTAATAGCCAACAACATTGCCATGTTGTTGCGGAACATGTTTGAGTTGGAAAGAGGGAAGGGGGGTTCTGGTCTTTGTCCAGTTCGGCATGCCATAAATCTGGAGATACGCCGTGGACAGGCCGTCCGTGGCCCTGGAGGACCAGACGGGTCATGCCCCGCTATGGTCATTACTATTATTTTTGCTTTGGGCCGTTGGGGATAACGCAGAGGGAAAAAAAGCGAACTTTCGATTTTTCAGTCGTGAAGAGTTTAAATCGTTTTGCCTGTAGGTCATTCGGGCTCTCTCAGATGCGAGCGATTTAACCAGGTTTTCCCGCCAATCCAAATACAGGCTCCAGTCTGCTGTCCCTGCTTCTTCCTCGTTCTTTTTTTTTTTTTTTGTATTTTAACTCTACAAAACGCAAACATGGGGGATTCCCCTTTGAAATAATTAAACGGCGAAGTACAGATTGTGACTTCATTTGCTCTGTGGTGAATTTTGCTCTCAGCGTTCCTCCATAACGCTCAGTAAGAGAAAACCACAGTGCAGTTTTTCGAGTTTTAAAACGTGTTGAGTTCATCAGCAAAGTGCCAAGCGGTCGTTGGCCAAGCCTGCGCGGTTTGCCGGCGTTGCCATCACACGCCTCCGGCCAATGTGAAACATGGATGTTTACAACACGGTTATAAGGAGTAGAGGGCCGGCGTGAAGAAAGATCAGAGGTATTCCCGCGTCCACAGAGACGACAGGTGATACTGATTTAGCCGTTTATGCTAAGTGGGGCCTTTGAAGGTTTCAGGGTGTGTTTTGCACCTCCAAGGCGGTGTTAAGATCACAGCTTCTATCACCAAGGCGACGATATGAGTTCCAGACTGGATGTGTGGGCGGAGTTTACAGATGGATGGAAGACTGGTCTGAACAAAAGTGTTTTGGCTTAGCTTTGGCTTAGTCATATCTCTCATGGTCATGATCACGGTTTTATTTTGCCTTACAGCTACGGACATTGAGACATCAACAAATTACTACTACCCAACAAGATAGTACCTTTACCAATGAGAGACGGTAATTTGGAGAGAAGAAATAAGAAAAATTAAGGCTATGAAGTGCTGTGGATGATCTCTCTTTTACAGGCCATAGATTAGCTCGAGAATGTGGAGCATGTGGCTGAACTCATTTGAGTACAAGATGACGTATCAGAGTGTCTGTTGGTGTCTTTCGCTACCATAGAAACGAGGCCGAGTACTGTTTTGACGAATGACTTCATCAGACACACACACACACACACACACACACACACACCTGAAACATCAGACCCGGCAATGCTCCACTCCCTCTCAGCTTCAAAAGAAGCAAAATATCTCGATGTTCTTCTCAGCAGTGAATTACCAGGCTCGCTTACCTCACCCCCGTTTTAGATGTTTCTGACGTAAACGCAAGCGAGTTTTAACACAGCGAGGTCAGCCATGCGACATGTTGGCGTGGGGCATGTGGTGGTTTCAAACAGGTCCAGTGGGACGACGCTGAGGAACCCGATACCATCGGGCCCTCGAGGCCATTGTTAGCTTAACTATCTGCCCTGTGCGCTAGTGAGTCTCCAGGGCCCGGTTAACCGTGGACCTGTCAGACGTTGTTAACCTCAAAAACTTTAGTGCAGGTAAAGCATGGTGTGGTCATGGCTTTTAATGATTTCGTACGTGCCTTTTTTCGGTCGAGTTTGTGTTAGCACAGAGTGTTCCTCCAACAGGTTCAAACGGTGAAGAATTATGTGTGAAAGAGCAGTGGTTCCTGTGGGTAGATGTGTAAATTCTCTCTCTCTCTCTCTCTCCCTCTAACTCTATTTTACCCCCCTCTCTTCCCCCCTCACCACATCTCAGTTTACACTTGGTAACTCACTATTTGAACAATCATTACCGGCTTCTCACCTGTTAATCATTAAAGAGAAGAAAAGACAGGTTTTCAGCAGAATCGTGTTCATCATGCATAACTATTCAAAGTCTAGATTCTGTGAGTCTTTGTGAAGCAGTAAACAGACTCCTCCTGTTTCACAGTGCAGTCCACATGTGTATGCCAAAACAGTTACTTGACAACACAGTTGGTAACATTAACGTGTGACTGGACTGGGGAGGTTGTTGGTACCTCCTTTGAGGCGGTATTTTCCCCTCTGCCTGCACTCAGATCAGCACTAACCGGGGGTGGGGGGGGGGGGGTACATGGTATAATGTCCCCAGTGAAGCTAACTTATTGATTTAACATGTTTCAGGGCACTCTACATCCTAATATGACCAAACTGAGACTGGCTCTTTCTATTTCGATCATCGATTTAAGGTTTGTACTTGGAGTCTAATCACATTAATATTCAAACAAAGTAGTCCAATAGAGGAAAACACATGTGCTGTGCTGTGTTGTTTTGGAGCACGGAAGAGCTGAATTTGCTATTGGGATTTCTTGTTTATTCCTGGTTTTGGAAAGTCCAACAGTAAATACATGTTGAGCTTTCTAAAATGAATGTCGTTTAACTACAAGTTACTACACCAAACATATTGGCAGGACTGATCGCAGGCAGTTAACTTTGGCACTGTTGCGTTGGCTGCTTGAAATTTAGGTGACTTAAACTGGGTTTGATTCAAACTGGCAACAAGAAACAAGAAAAGCCCTGCCTAAAACAGAAGGATTAGCCGTGCTTTTAGCGACTGTAAATTCGAGCTAATTTAGTGAAGTGAGGTTTGGAATCATCTGTTGTTTTTAAGCAATAATGACTGCGGTTTAAAAAAAAAAAAAATCACAAATCATATCATGTTCTTTGAGAAATGCCAAACAGCATTGATGAACTGCGGAGTTTTAAGGTTGAGTAAGACCTCGCGCATGATTGGTGACTTAAACGGATTGATTTAAATAACGCCGTGTCTTCCCAAACAGAGAAATCAAGCAGTTTTTTTTCTTTTCTACCCGTAAGACAGTCCGTTTACTTGATTACCGTTATACAAGATGTAGCAACAGAAAGGCAAATCAGGTAAGCGAACACTATTAATACAACGGGACCTTAAATAGACTACGAGAGTACGACTATTTATTCAAACCGATCAGAGAGGCTTACACACAACTCAGTGAATAGTCGCGAAAAAAGAACAGCATTTCTCATAGGCCGGCGTACAACATATGGCTTTCAGAGTAGGTTCATCTCGTTGCTTCAGTTATGTAATGGAGAAAGTTTAGTTTTCTGACTCGCCCTACAGACACATATGAGTTTTAGAATGCGGATGCCGCCAGCATCTGTGGTGTGTGCGTGCACTTGTGCGCGTGTTACGTTCATACGCTGGATTTTAGCGCGGACAGAAGTTTATTTTCCTGTATAATTAAACCTCGTCGAAGCAGGTGTGTTCTGTGCCCGCAAAACTTCACCAAGAACCACCTTGGTATTTTATTTGAAACACTGCTACGAAGAGTCAACAAACATGTTTCGGTCAAAAAAAAACAAACTATCACGTAGCTGTCAGCTTGTTCTCTCCTGAGGCATATGACCTCATTGTGAAAACTGTTACATCCAGATATCCTCATGTGCCCCACACAATTAACCATTAACATCACCTTACAATAACAGGACGTGAATTGTGGCAGGACATATTGTTTATCTTTTGTGTATCGGACGTTCATCTTATGCATAGACAGACAATTTGGGCTAGCAATGAGTGCTCTCTCCCTCTCTCATACACACACACACACACACACACACACACACACACACAGCAGATAGGAAGGGGAATCAGGTTCTTGTTGAGATGATTAAAGACCAGGCCTGTCTGCTGTAGTGTGGGATGACAGTGAGGCGTGTTCTAGCCTGGACGGCAGCAGAAACACTGATATCTATGGTTTGTAGAAAAAAAAAAAACTCTAGGGCTCATCTTCAGGGTATTAAAAAACTCACTCTTTTACCGTGTTGTCTTTGGATCTCATCCATTTTCTCAAGCGTTGGTAAGCCTAAATAAGCTCGAGCTTGTTTCCTCAGCTTTGGAGTGAATCGCGGATCATAATTTTACATGATAGTTTAGTCTACGTGTGCGTTTCTGAACTTATGTCTGCACATACATGTCCGTGAAAAAGACCTGTCTCAGTTTTACATCACCGTGCCGGCGTCTTGCCTGACGACACACATCTCTGTGAGTTCCATTACATGCTTCTGGGACGTGGGTGGGGTTTACCCAAAGGTTTGTTTTCGTTAGAAATCATATATTATTTTCACAACTCAAGGCTGAGAATGAGAAGATTGGTCTATTAATAGAGAGTCAGTGTTTTGAACACGTTTCATACTGAGTTCATTTTCTCACTGGCACCGATTACCACACTACTCACGCATGGTGGGTAGAGTCTGACAGCTGCTGGCAATAACACTGTACACACACACACACACATACACACACACTCACACAGACACAGATACATGCATAAGCACGCACACCCGCGCACACACACACACACACACGCGCACAGCCTTTGAAAACTTAATAGAGGAAAAGTGATTTCGGATACCATACCCTGAGCATGTATCAATCAGACGTCTTCATGTGAAGTGACAGATCATTCATGATAGAATAATTGACTTGATTTGTCTACGTGTCACTTACTCTGCTGGAGTAAAACACTTCTTTTGTGTTTGAATCATTCATACCTACAGCATTTATTTCTGCTACAACATTTCAATAGAGGAAGAAAAAAAGACTTGATAAAATGAAGCGGACAGAAAAGATCTTTTCCCCTCTTTCAGTCATCAGTATTCTACCTTTCTACCTATTCTACCTATTCTACCTTTCCTCCTTTTTTCCCCTCCTTTTTTTCTCTGTTTGACACGGCGAATTACGGTTTCGTTCTTTCAGTGTTTTATCAAGTCGCTTATTTCTCTTTAGCTTGTGCCAAATCCTTTATGATATGGACCTCGGGCGTCAGTAGAACCCAGCTCTCCGTCCGGAACACGAGGCTCAAATAACAAAGCCTCGGACTGATAACGACCCTTTTCCCCCGCTTCCACAAGTCCCCTGAATAAAGACCCAAAAAATGCAGCCATAATTGGGTCTGAAGAGGGGTAGCCTAAACATAGCTCTGACCTACTTTTAGCATTACAATGGATCACTTTTGTCTTTTCTTCTGAGGATATGCTGTGAGCAGATGAAGGCCCAACCTCAGGAGATAGGAGATGAAAACCGACACACACACACACACGCGTGCGCGCACACGTACACGTACACATACACACGTGTTACAGACTTATTCTGTGAACACGAATGCCTCCCTGACAGATGTCTGAACCTTCGAGGGGCCCGTGTTGGACTGCTGAACTCTACAGCGGATCTCCAGAACCTATACCGATCCCTAATCCCTGACCTCTGAGGTTGCAGTAATCCTGGAATCTCTGTGGGTAACAGCGGACGAAAGATTCCCGCCCATCCAACACCAGTGGTCGTAAACTCTCCCAGCCCACCTGGTTCATCAAAATGTCTCTCTCTTTTTTTAAAATCATATGGCCTTTTTACTTAGCTTCTTCCCTAAGGTGATTTCCTACTTAAGAAAGCTCTCTCTCTCTCTGTCTGTCTCTCTCTCTCTGTCTGTCTCTCTCTTTGTCTGTCTCTCTCTCTCTCTCTCTCTCTGTCTGTCTCTGTCTCTGTCTCTCTCTCTCTGTCTCTCTCTCTCTGTCTCTTTCTCTCTCTCTCTCTCTCTCTCTCTCTCTCTCTCTCTGTCTCTCTCTCTCTGTCTCTTTCTCTCTGTCACGTCTGTTTGATTCGGTTCCTTTTCATCCTAATTTCTTCTAATCTGTTCCTACCTACTTCTCTTCTCCCTCATCATCTTCTCGTTGTATGAAAGGTCCTCTTTAATGTCAGCTTCGTCAGCTCCACAGCTTTCATTAGAAAGAGTTGAGGGGTATTGGTACCCTGACCCATTTTCTTTTTCCTCTTCACTCTCTCTCACTCACTCTCTCTCTCCCCTCCCTCTCTCTCTCTCCCTCGTTTATCAGCAAGGCCTCCCGGGTTCTGAGCTGTGTGTTACATAAGATGGCTGACTCATCGTGATTTACTGCCCAGGTGTTGAGAAGACACTTTGCCAGCGTGTTTTGAGCCGTAAAAAAACAACCGAAGGGACGTATTACAGTATGGAGAGGATTAAAGAGGACCGGTCATGTGACGGGGGATAATTCAGTACCAGAGAGAAATTTTAGACAGAGTTTATATGCTGTATGGGAGTAGGCCAAATGTGGTTCTAGAAAATATCGAAAGACTCTGATGAGAAACAAACTCAGGTACCGTAGATTCGACACTATCCTTTTCTTTAGCACACGTGAACCCAGTAAAAAGAAAGAAAAACAAAACAAAACAAAACAAAAACTCCGCCATGAGTGAAGATCATTGGTCGAATGAAAGGCTTAACAAATCTGGATGATGTGTGTAAATCAGGTCCAGACGACTTACAACTAAAGAATTATAGGTAGAAAACGTGACTTTTTTAAAAAAATTTGACTCATGCTTAGATTAGGGTTTCTTTATGTGTCTCCCTGGTACCTGTTATTGCGGCATGGAGAACTTTGCACGTGGTCCAGTGGAGCTGAGCACGAGGGGACCTTGGTCTCCAAACGTCTGTTTTTTGACATTTTTTTTTTTTTACAATTTAAGCACTTAAACGTGACTTCAAAGATATTGTTGCTGCACATTTATGGAAATATTCATGTACACATCTTGTTGCCCAAGGGGTAAGTGTCTGGAAAAAAAAGAAAAAAAAAAAACCAGTCCTTTATAGCTACAGGCAGTGGTTCCCTGAAAAACACTCCATTTCATAGGAAAACATCCAAAACGTATTCTTTCTCTCTTTTCTTGATTTTGTCTTTCGTGCCCCCTTTTTTTCTTCCCGGGACTGTTTGAACTGTTCTTCGTTAGCCGGGTGAAGTGAGGGAAACTTAGCCAAAGGCAAATTCAGCTCCAGCCCGTTCTCTCTCCGAAACAGGACTAAACATTTGGTGTGCTTGTACGTTTTGAGAAATATTTAGTAGGAGTTTTTTGGCAGTACCCCGATTGGATATTGAGATGGGTGGTCCCCAGTGAGTAAGGTTGAGAATGTGAAAGTTAGAGACTTTTATAGTGTTTGCAGTGGAACTAGTTTGTTGGAATTAGTGTAGATGCATACTGACCAGTGTCGGCTTTTTTTTCCTTCTTATTGCAGGATTTACTGTATGTTAGTTTTCCCTTGTATCCCATCAGTCAATAACACTGAAGTTATTGTCCAATACTTACAACTTATTCTCCTCCTGATCCATCCAAACTTAATAAGCAAATGATCAAAACACATTGCATAATCACATAATTAATAATAACCAGCCAATGACACAGCCAGTAATAGTAGCCAATAAACAACACGCTATGTTACTGGCATCTGTTTTGTGTGTGCGTGTGTGCATGTGTGTGCGTGTGTGCATGTGTGTGTGTGTGTGTGTGTGTGTGTGTGTGTGTGTGTGTGTGTGTGTGAGAGAGAGAGAGAGAGAGAGAGAGAGAAAATGAGAAAGAGAATCACTGAGATCTGTGATGAGATCTGTGCATTGAGATCTGTGATGAGAGTGATGTATATTGGGATCTGTGATGAGAGTGATGTGTATTGAGATCTGTGATGAGAGTGATGTGTGTTGAGATCTGTGATGAGAGTGATGTATATTGGGATCTGTGATGAGAGTGATGTATATTGAGATCTGTGATGAGAGTGATTTATATTGAGATCTGTGATGAGAGTGATGTGTATTGGGATCTGTGATGAGAGTGATGTGTATTGAGATCTGTGATGAGAGTGATTTATATTGAGATCTGTGATGAGAGTGATGTGTATTGAGATCTGTGATGAGAGTGATTTATATTGAGATCTGTGATGAGAGTGATGTGTATTGAGATCTGTGATGAGAGTGATGTATATTGGGATCTGTGATGAGAGTGATGTGTATTGGGATCTGTGATGAGAGTGATGTATATTAAGATCTGTGATGAGAGTGATGTATATTGAGATCTGTGATGAGAGTGATTTATATTGAGATCTGTGATGAGAGTGATGTATATTAAGATCTGTGATGAGAGTGATGTGTGTTGAGATCTGTGATGAGAGTGATGTGTGTTGAGATCTGTGATGAGAGTGATGTGCATTGAGATCTGTGACGAGAGTGATTTATATTGAGATCTGTGATGAGAGTGATTTATATTAAGATCTGTGATGAGAGTGATGTGCATTGAGATCTGTGATGGGAGTGATGTATATTGAGATCTGTGATGAGAGTGATGTATTAAGATCTGTGATGAGAGTGATGTGTATTAAGATCTGTGATGAGAGTGATGTGTATTGAGATCTGAGATGAGAGTGATTTATATTAAGATCTGTGATGAGAGTGATGTATATTGGGATCTGTGATGAGAGTGATGTGTATTGAGATCTGTGATGAGAGTGATGTGTATTGAGATCTGTGATGAGAGTGATTTATATTGAGATCTGTGATGAGAGTGATGTGTATTGAGATCTGTGATGAGAGTGATGTATATTGGGATCTGTGATGAGAGTGATGTGTATTGAGATCTGTGATGAGAGTGATGTGTATTGTAGCTTAAAATTCTTTTTCCCATCATTCTCGTGCCTGTTCATCCCAGGTTGTGTACCACATACTCATGCAGATCCTCTCTCTCTCTCTCTTTCTCTCTCTCTCTCTCTCTCACACACATACACACACACATGTTTTTTTACAGCCCTGTAAACTCTCCATCCAGGAACTGTTGTTTTCTGCCCAATAAGGCAATTTCACAGCAACTCGACCAAACTTAACTTTTTCAGACACTTTTCAAACGTTTGTCTGTTATTTTTATGGACTGTCTCTACTTTTAACCTCTCATGTAATTTATTTATTTATTTTTTTTAAAAAAGGGGAATCGCAGACGTACGTTTCATGCCACCCATTCTTGATTAGAGCGTCGGGGACGGCCAGTTACGCCATGTGGAATTACGCTCACTGTATGAGACAGTAAGGATCTGAGCCTGTTTCCGATTAGAGCCCTGGTTTTGGATTATGCTCTGGACTAATTTGGACAAATGGGCGTGGCCTTCAGGTGGGTGAAAGGCGGTAGAGAGCTCCAGCAGATGATGAGAGTTTTTAGGGCTTTTTTTTTTTTTTTTCTCTCCACATTTTCTCTTTCCTTTTTTTTTTTTTTTCTTCTCAAAGCGAGCCCTAACGGTGATGTCAGGCCTGGGCTATTATTCTGGAATGCTCCGTCGCTTTCATCCATGTTGTTCATTTGCACTTCAGTCTGGAGGTGATTGAGAAGAACAACAAACAGAGCTCTTTTCTAGGCCTCTCTGGGAACAACTGAAAGTAATACAACCACAGATAATATACATACATATATATATATATATATATATATATATATATATATATATATATATATATATATGTGTGTGTGTGTGTGTGTGTGTGTGTGTAATATATATATGTATTTTTTTTTTTCCCCCCACGAGGACATTTGTGTTGTGTGCATAGAACTGTGAGCATGACACGTGTAATAGTCCTGCTCTGAGCCTCATCTGCAAAAGTGTCCAGAGCAGTAAAACCTTGAACCTGTTGTTTTGCACAGTTTTGTTCTGTTGTATGCTGTGTGGGGTTTTTTTTGTTTGTTTGTTTGGGGTTTTTTTTGTAAAGCTGAACTGATTAACAAATCTTGCTGTTTATTTTATTGTCTCTCTCTCTGACACACACACACACAGTCTCAATCAAAGACTGAGATGGGGCGCAGTGAACAGCACGGTACATGGGAATGCATGCCGTACATCTTAAGCCTTCCCTGTTGGTGGTACTCCTCTCCTTAGGATGAACACCATTGCTTGATATCTTGTCACTGGCACCTCTGTGTTTGCATAGCATCTCCACAGCTATGGAAGTGGAGCTGAAGACCACAATGCCACTGTTGACTGCACATGCCACAAACAGCTCGATGTGTGAGTAGGAATGTGTTTACTCGTTAAGGTAATATTTGGGTTAGGATTACTGTGTTGGGTCAGGTATGGTGTTGAAGCACTCACTCATACCCTTTTTTTTTTTTTATAAAGAAAGTGTGTGTGTGTGTGTGTGTGTGTGTGCGCGTGTGTGAGAGAGAGAGAGAGAGAGAGAGGGAGAGTGTGAAAAAGATTTGATGAGGCTGATGACTAAGAGCAGATAGAATCTCTTTACAACGTCTATTTCTTTTTATTACTATTGAGAAAAATCGACTGTTGGGTTGTAAAAGTGGAACGTGGATTGAATTGGTTTATTTTTGGTGTTGATTGTGTGCCTCACACATTCCTGCCTTGTAATTTACGGGCCCGTGATTGGTCTCAAGATTCTTCCAAGTCACAAAGCTCCTTCTGTGTCCCCTCTCTCTGTCTCTCTCTCTGTCTCTCTCTCTCTGTCTCTCTCCCTCTCACATGGCCTGAAATGTACAAACCTTGTGACCCTCCCTTCACCAGTGAGGTAACGGTTATAACTGGTGAATAAAAGCTCTTCTTTTTTTCACTCAAGTGCTTTAGTGGTTAGTGTGTGAGGTGATGTTTCAAACGACATGATATAAGTATCTCTTAGCGACAGAGAGTGTTTTGCTTGTTGCTAACGCTGACTCGTCCCGTGATGGCCCTCTTGCTATGCCGGCCCTGGACGAAAAACCCCCCAACCAAAAAAAACCAGGGACTTGCGTGACCTTCGTTTTTAAACATGTTTTTTTGGTGTTCTTTCTTTACCCAGTGTTCTATTTTTGTATTTGAATAAATAAAAACATTTATCTTTCAAGTGTGACTGATTTAGCATCTTTATTTTCTGGGGATGTGAACCATGCTTTTGCAGCGCTTCCATTCACGCGCCTTTACCGAAAGACAGATTTCCTCCAGTGTTTGGTTCCTGGGAATCGAGTAGAACATTTCTTCCCAGAGGTAGGGCTGAGAGTTTACAATTAAAAGTTAGCAGGAAATCACTAGGAAACAAGTCAAAAACCCAGAAACTCTCTCTCTCTCTCTCTCTCATGGTAAAGTTGTTGTTGCATCATCCTAACCCAAGCGGACATTCTCAGGAACTGGCCCATTAGTAGAGAGGGTAGTGTTTTATGACAAAATCAAAATGATGCGCATTAAACATAATTCTTGGATGTTTACCAGTGCAAAAAATGACGGCGTTCTTATTCTATCAGTGAATTTTGATATTGACAGGAACACAAGGCCTAGTTCTCGTGACTTACGCTGAATGTGCTTGCTCTAAAAAGAAATAAACAAACACATTAATAAAAAAATAAATAAGAAAAGTCTTTCATCTGCGCGTGGACGGCCTAGTGAAATAATGACACTACAGTCTTGTTTCTCTCTCACATGCTCAGATATGTATCTGATCAGTCTCTGCAGGACTTAAAACAGAGCAATCCCTTGTCTCCACGGTACCGTTTCTTCACTCTCCTGCCTGCCAGAAAGAGTCAGTGGTGTCTTAATGGCACTGCACTCTGTGTTTTGGGACGAAATCTGTATTCGTCCAATTCTGATCCAATCTGTGGGTAGTCATGGTTCCAGAAAGCTCAGGTATTCCACGAGCCCCGCTCAGAAGTTTAACTTGTGATGGTTCAGCGACCTGTCCAAACCTGCACATTTCAAAGAATAACTAGCCCAACTTTATTTTGCCTTATTTCTCCCAAAATGAACTGGATGCTGTGGCACCTGTGAGGTAGCTCACTGTGAGATAATGATTCGCTAAAAATGCTCCCCCCCCCCCCCCCAAACCCCCCATTAACTAACTTGGTCTCTGGTGTGATTCTGTAATAGGAGATCCTGATGTTACGGTAAGATTCACAAAACATTTCTTCGCTCTGCCAGTTCTTGCAGCTAGTGTGTGTGTGCGTGTGTGTGTGTGTGTGTGCTCGTGCCAGCTACAGGATTAAAACAGGACTCTCATATGACGGAGGAGGGGGGGGGGGGGTCCAATTATGTGTATCATCTCCATTGGTCCGGTCATGAGTTTGTCATTTTAATTCATTTAGTTGAGATGTTGTCATACTTCAAAAAATAACTTCAGCGTGAGGATAAAGGCTGTCTGGGATATTCTTGGATTCTGTCAGTGCGGTAATGAAAGCCTGAACCCTGACCTAATGCTATGTGCAACTACAATATTGATGACTGAACTTTGTCCTCATATCTGCCTGGAAATAGTGATTAGTTACATAGCGACTAATAAAATGCATAATTACGTCACATCCAGTACCAGGAATTCATAAATCTTCCGTATCATCTGGTTTTCCTTCTCTCCTTTCTCTTCGTCCTTTGTTGTTGTTGTTTGACTACCTTTCAGGAACCACTGAGGCGATGCGAGAGGGGAACGCCAAATCGCCATGACAACCCAAAAAACCAGTTTCAAGAAAAATCAGCCAAGAGCCAAGTGAATTAAACCTGCAGACGTCTCCTTTTATGGTTATCACCTTGGAATGGATATCGGCTTACATCATAGTTAGCGCCAGCCAACGCCGTGTTTTTTTCCCCCCTCAATCTACATGGCAGCCACCATGACGCATAGAGTAGACAAAAAATGTTATTTTTTTTTTTTCAGAGATGTTTTGATGACAGAATGTGGTCGTAGGACAAGCGCTGACAAACTCAATACATATCAAGCTAAAAGCAACGCATATTAAAGCCATACGTTCAATTTTAAATGTCTCTGAATCAGTGGCTCTCTGACTGGTGAGGAGAGCAGTTTATGTTGAGAGGATCGAGTGTTGTTTGAACCTTGAGTCAGCACTAAGGAGGTTTTCAACTGTCATGAGACAAACGCTTGCAAGAACCGATAAACAGAAACAAAAAAAAAAGAGAGAGAGAGAGAAACCATGACGTGAATCAATCCCTGGTGGGGTCCTACGATGTCGTCAAAAGCGGGAAGGATTTTTGAAATCCCCCCTTTCCCAGATTAGTACATGGTTTCAGAACATGAGAGCATACATCACTGAATTAGTCACTGGGAAAGTAAATTTCTGTCTTTGCTCCTAATGTTTGAATAACCACTAATACAGACGACTAATACGGACTCAATGTGTCTCCTCTTCAAGTTCTTCCAGGAAAAGAGTACTCTGCAGACTAAAGCCAATGTTTCTTTAAGATCTCTTTCTCTGACATCACAGAAAAATCAAACACTAAACCAGATTGGACAGTTTCTTTGTGTCCGCAGACTTCACTGGATCTCAGCGTTGTTTTTCACCATCGCATCTGTCTCTTCGTTTCATCAGAGACGACGTGACAGGTTCCCTCTCTAGTTTTGAGTCATTCGATATATCAGACTCTATCGCTTCCACATACCACTGCGTTTATGCCAGCGACGAGGGCCAGATTAGCTGGAAAAAAATTTCCATTTTAGCATATTTGTGAAATGTTTACAAGAGAGAAGGAAAGAACGCTTTTGTTTATTTTGGGTTTATTTGTGTTTCGGGGGGTTTGTCTATTGTGAAATTCTTCATTGATGGTTTTTGAACATTTTTCCAACATCCTTATTTGCCTGATGTGTATGATATTTCGGTTAATGAAAACCACATTCACCTGCTCATCATCTACAATAAAACTTTTTGAAATTGGATTTCTTACTTTTTGAAGGCTAGAAGTAAACATCAAAGAGTCCAGGAGTACACTTCATCCATTGGAAATGCAGAGCTTAGTTAGTTCTCAGCTGTAAGCATGTTTTTAAAATGATTTTTTTTGTCAGCATGTGCAGAAGCTGCACGGAAAGCTAAAAGTAGTTATTACGAGAAGTAACATCCACTGGTATGCAACACCCCTAAACGTTTGACATGGTATGGTCCATCCTGGGTGGTGGATGACTGAGACAGTAGCATGTATTGAGGTAAGATACACAACTACAGAAAGTTGTTGACATATAAGGGAGAGGTGCCACTGGCTGAGTCCCCAAGTAGCTCTGGTTAATATCCACAGAATGCATGTCCTCAGGCCTCTTCTCGAAACGAAACCATGTTTTGTGTTTGGATAACTGGTTAACCGTTTGCGGTTCACAGTTTGCAGGGAAGCCGTTGTGTGTATGCAGTTACACAAAACCAGTGAGATCTGGATGGGAAATCAGTTCTAAACTCCAACTCACCCAAATCAAACTGTGGAGTGTGCCAGTAATCGGATACTGCAGAAAAACAGCAATCGGTTTTTGTCTGTGAATAGTGAACCCAAGTGCTCTTTTCAGGCTTCATCAATGGTGGTTAACAACAAGATAAATCAACCCAACCTTTCTCAGTCCACCTAAGTGTGTGGCGTTGAGTTACTGGAGTGTATTCAGAGATCTTGGAGGTATAGTAACAAACCTAAATTTACCTCCGCAGAGACCACGCCATTCCCAAATTCAAACTTTCCAACAGGATCTCCCCCACTCCGTGACTTGCCCACTGCGAGAACACGTGAAGGAGGGTCCGTACTTGGTGGCTCTCTTCTGATAGAAACGTGACGATAACCACACCGATGACCGAAGTCTGTTGTATGCCGGGAGCCATGGCGATGGACGTCCAAGCAAAGTGAAGTCGATTTGAAAATGCTGGTTAAGGGTAACTGTAAATTTTCAAAAAAGCGCTATTCATGTTGGCATTAATGATGCTCACTTGCGCCAGTTGGCGATCACTCACAGGAGCTTAATACTGTAGAGGTGTGTAATCTGGCTAAAGAAACAATCTGGCCCTGTCCACTCCTCTTGGTGGTGACAAAATCTGCAGCAGATTAATATCACCAAATTGTTGACTGTGTGGTGCCCAGAAATCAATGTGGGTTGCGTTAACAACTGGCAGCCTTTCTGCTGTAGGCCCCTCTGATGAAGAGAAATGGTTTCCACACCTCCCATAAGAGTATTTCTCTCCTCTCTTCAAAGCTGACCTATAGCATTCATAAACCAAATCTTTCACAAACCAGAGCCAAGTACAGATATTGAAAGTAATTCCCCGAGGACAGATTTCACATCTATTCTTGATTCAGTATGCCCTGGCCAGAGAGAGATCCTAAGCTATGGTGTTTGTGGTGAAAGTATCACTTACCCCTTCCTTAGACTCACATTATCCCCAGCTTATTACCTTATTTGCTGATACCACTGTATCAGTCCCTGAATACTGATTTTGGCAGCGCCATTACATCACCCACTGCCATGGATTTCATTCATAAGCTCCCTGAATGGTTCTCCGTTTTAAATGAGCCATTGACTGCTCTCAGTCAGAAAACATGAGGGCTTCCACGCTACTTTAGGTAATAACCCAGATACAGGCATGCGGCTCTGGAAGAAACCAGTACCCTGGTATGCTGACCACACTTGTGTGCACCTCAACAAGCCTCTTGAAAAATGGAACTTGCATTCCTCCTCACCACAGTCTCTTCCCTTCTTAAGCTCCTGTTCTTATTCATTTTTCTAAGGTGACCCAAAGCCAGCTTCATGGGGAATCAACAACTGCCTTGAAATGGCCTGCGTGTGTGAAGGAACAATAGAAAGATGTGTCATTTGCCCAGATGCTAGCATCATGTATACCAGACCGTTTACATCATGGGAGTCACCGATTCTTTTAAAGATGATTTACAACAGAAGTAATCTGCGATAGATTTCGACAGATGATGATGACAAGGCTTAGAAAACAGCTGAGATGAATGGGACGCAAGGGTCGTGATGACAAAATAACCTGGGCCATACACACACACACACACACACACACACACCTATAAATGTTACCCAAATCAGGATGGAAAGGATGTAACAATGTGATTTTTTGCTGTTCACACTGCTTCACACATGTCCATTTTATGTGACATAAGAGGGGGAAAAATGAAGAATTGTGCCACTTTAAACTGCACTACTTTGAACTACACTGTGAATGTGGCCTTAGCCATCTACCTGTATACTTTATCCCAAGTCCTACAAAGCCAAAGATCTTTTATCTCCAAGTTCTAACTCCCCTGGCCTGTCTGCCTGCCATTCTGACCGGCTTAAACCCCATTAATGATAACTCTCTCACATCCTCCATCTACCCCCCTTCCTGCTGTTGAGTGAATAAGCACTCCATTGCCTAGCAACTATTGTCTTTATGAGTTTTTTATTGAGTGTTTTGCACGCTGTAGTTCTTTATATTGTATGTCGCTGCGTGTTTTCTGACAGAGCGTCTCCATGCGATGTGTAATAAGGTCAGGCTGTTTTCCTTTAAGGCTTCTCCTTTGATTACAGGTGACAAGGCCAAAAGAGAGAAACTGTATTACACATCCAGGGTGTGTGGCCACTGGCCCACGCCCAGACCTGTGTCTCGCCAAACACAAGACAGGGCAGGGTTTCCCCCTCTGTTCTTTCACCAGGGACAGGGCTTGGGATTGCCGCAAGCAAGCGCTTGTTGTCAGCGTCAGCGCGGGATTCCCTGGAGACGGTCTGCGGTTTTCCTGCTCAGATGGATGTTTTGTTGCCAAGCCTTCGGGGAGGATCATGAGGATGACATTACAGGAGATGTTTTGGATCCGATCTCCCCTGAGGCTGTTGTCATAGGAGTTTGATGGAGCTGAGAGTGCTGGCTGGCTGCGTTCAGAACGAGAACGTGATGTGTTGACGGAGTGCGAACACATTAGGTGGCTGCTCTGATCCGGAGAACAATACCATAATGTTCCCTTTGAGTACATTGCGATCTCCATTAGGCATGTGTGATGTCATCTGAGATTTTTGGAGATTCTGTGTTCCGAATCTATTAGTAAATGTGAAAGTTTATATGGCCTGACAGCTTTGGCACACTGCTTTGCGTTGGTCATCATAACAGAACGCATACAATCAATTCAGACACGTACGCACTGCGCGTGTGTGTCTAGAATGTGTCTGAATGCTAGATGGACCCACCTTATACATGTTCTTATCAGACAAAACACATTTCCATATTTGCGTTAAGTCATTTTCAAGCTGTTACCCCGTGTGTGTGTGTGTGTGTGTGTGTGTGTGTGTGACAGCACAAAGCCCCTTCAAGCTGTAAAACCAAGTGATCGACATCATAAAGAAATACAAACAGAAAACAAACGCGATAATTGGCAGAACTTTGGACAGGCCGTCTCAGTTACCATATAAACTTGCAATGATGTCAGCACTAAACATGACCAGACGTGCTTTGGCCATAGGTAGTTATGTCCACCCCCCCCAAACCCCACCCCACCCACCTCCCCGCTATAAGAACATGCTACGATAGCCTCCATACATTTCTAACGACTCATTTCTCTGATAGTCTCCAGATGCTGGACGTTCTGTGGGTTGATCCTTTGTTTTGACTCTTATTGCGGTTTAACAGGCCTCCAGTGTTTTTATTTGTTTTAAAATGACCATGGCAGTTAGGTCTAGAGGCAGCCTGTCATCAGTTCATCGTCAGTTCTTTACTGATTAAGCTGGAGATACCACTGATGAGTTTTAGTGGTTCTTGGTTCTAGTGGTTCTTGGTTCAGGGAGGGCAAGGAAAATCAAACTAAAAGTGAGTCTTTGTGTGTTTCTTTGACTGTCAGATGTTGGTATGTTAGTTTCGAGTTTACGGGACCATAGAGGTTTCCTGTTTGAGAATTACTGTGGCAGTTAAGAGCGTCCCACTGGTTAAAGCGACATTCTCCACTGGTTGACATTACTATCTCAGAAAAAGTCCTGTTTCGTTTTAGATTTAAATATGCCGTAATTGAAAAGGTAATATAGAGTCGTTTATAAACACTCCCAGTGTCTATCTACCGTTTACTGTTTTTCACTGCAAAGCTCTGTGTCTTCATTAAACATGAAATAAACACGTGCGCGCAGAAAACACTGGACCATACATTTTAAAACACACGTGAAATCAATTTGAATGCATATGTGGTGTGTGATTATGTAATGTGTGACTATATGAGTCTCTAGTCTCTAATCGTGTTGACTTAACGAGAGAGGCATGGATAATCACTTCAATAAAGCTCACATTAAAGAGCCTGATGGATTTATTCACATTCGCCTTCAACAGGTTAATTGTGTTACTTTAGTGGATCGGCACAACCGTAAGTGACAGGTGTTTGCAATAAATCCCTTGCCCCCCCGTGGTTTATGAGTTGGTTCAGTCCTGCCGGGCATTGATACCTACTTCATTAGGGCTCACTTTTTGGGATTAACCATTTGTTTATGAGTGCAAGGTAAGACCAGATACATGTATCATGGAACAAGATGTGAACTTACTTCACAAGACAAAAGGGAGATGTATTTTCTTGTGAGTGTTGGAGAGGATTGCAGCTACGTACACTTTGGAACATACACAGTTACATAAGATTTGATGTTCTCCTCTGTTTATGCTGCATTTTTTAACTATGAAAGCTTTCACCAAAAAAAGTGCATTTTTACACAGTCCTGGCAGCATTCCAATGCTTTTCTTCATTGAAACAGTATTCCTTAATATATTTCATTGGTGAGAATTGGAGCTAACTTCTCATTAGCACCTTAATTCTAATACACCCCTTCAGTGTGACATACAAAAAAGTGGTCGTTAAGAGAGAGCATCAGATCGTCACTATTTTATCTTCATGCAATTACTCCTGCACTCATTCATTTTCAGTATTTTGCTGTGGTTAAACTGCAGCTTGTTTTCAAGTCACATGTTACTGGGGCTTTTGTTTACTACTAAAACCATGATGGCAGCATCTCCAGGGGGATATTCCATCAAGCGGGTTTATTGAAAATTCAGAGTTAGTTAACTCAGAGTAAGTAGTAAACCTCCTAACAGAAGAGCCCTATGGCTTTGTTTTGGTAGGAGAAGGTTTTAGTAGTAAACAAAAGCTCAGTTAAGAAACAGCTACTATTATCAAAAACATGCGTCTTCACCCCTCATCCCATCACATATGGCAAAGAATAACTATACACTGAAGTTTCAGTAGTAAATAAATGGACCAATGGCAAGTCTGTGACCTGAAGTTTATGGTACAACACGTTAATTTACATTCAGATTTCTTTTACCCAGTAAACCAGGTGATTGTTTATTAGTGGTGCGCTGACATTGGCCTATTGCTTACCCCTATGGTGTTTATAAGACCGGTCCTTTTTTACTCAAAATAAATAAATAAATAAACTTAGCGCCAGACATTCAATACGCTTTCAATCCACCAAATTTGAGCTTGCAGGCAAAGTTATCTACATTGGCCATCTAACCCATGTCAAGATTTTCTGTATCATGAAATCGCTCCATTAGTTTGGCTGTTGCCATGTTTTTGCTGGGACTTTCAGAGTGGCATGCGAGAAACCACTATGACTCCACAGATCTGCAGTTCCATTGTTGCCATGGTGAGCATCCATTATCCCCCATGGACAACAACAGCACCACTAACCAAAGAGGCTCTAGAGAAAAGCACAAAATGGAACCCTCTCTAAATGTGTGAAAAGGTCTTTGTTGTTGTTGTTGATGTTGGTGGTGGTGTTTTTAATGGCTTTTGCAGACCATTCACATGATGTTATGGTCTTAACGCTATAAGCCCTGAAGCAAAACTAGTGTCAAAAAAAAAAAAAAAAAAAAAAGCTCTCCAAGTGGGGGTTTTTATAAGACTGGCATTGGTCATGTGGTTTCTGTTCCTCGTAAATAGATGAAAACAAATAACTTTTATGAGCTGGATTGAGCTTTACACAGTGCTGTAAAAAAGAAATGTAAACACAAGTTTAACATAAACACAGACTCAGCTGTTAATACTAATTTGCACGAAATCACAGTATACTGCGGTTAATAGGTCTAGAAAACAATCTGATCACAGTACCCTTTTTTTTTTTTTTTTGCCCATACAGTAAATGGATAAAGACATCTTATCCAAGAGTGATGTAACAGGTCAGCGTAGAGGTCATCTGGATTATATTGAGGAACATATAACTCTACACTGGAGTTGCTCCAGTAAAAGAGGCATTCTATATGGAAGGTGAGGAAAAAAACCAGGTGTTGCCATACATGCCTCTCTGCCCTCCCCGATCAGGATGTGCAGTAACCGAGGATGTATGAAACATAGCATACTTGGATACGCGCAGCTCCGAGGCACGCTAAGGGTGCGCGACTGGCAGTCCGAAAAAAAGCACCTGGTATTGACAGACGCATGTGCTTTTCCTGTGTTTAATGAACTCTCCTCGGAGCTCACTCAGCACCTGAGCGAGCAGCTTCACTCAGGTTGCCTCAGCCTGTCTGCCCACCCGCTGTTCAGGAAAGACCTGAGTAAGCGATCTGGGTTTAGGGCACACTACAGTGCGGCGTAGTGTAGAGCAGAAGTCTAATAAACCTACCGTGTAAAAGCGTATGCCTCTGGGCCTCCTTCAGTGCAAGAGTTGTTGCGGTTGTTGGGTGCTGACAGAAGCTCAGGTGTGACTGAATTTCATGCACAGAGACTCAGAAACACCTCGTGGGTTTTCTGTGTGTGAGTAGTTTTTAGCCCTTTACCACTTGTAGGTCAGGTAAGAAAATTGAGACTCTTTACATGTAGAGCTATGACTGAGGTGGTGTTTTTGCGTGAATGTGGGGAGATAAGATTACATTAGGTGAAGAATCATAGCTGATAAGTGGTTCCGAAAGTTGACCTGATTGGTGTAAATGCGGTTTGAGGTGGTATTGGTTTGTAGTGGGGAAACTGGGCACGGTGGGAATGCTGTGGTTGTGAGAAGATATTTGGATAGAGAATGTGGATAATGTGTAGGCAGGTTTATTAGGGTGGTGTAATTTGATACAGCGTTGATTTGATGGCGTGTGGGGGCTACGGAGTAAGGGTAAAATTATGACTTGTTATTGTTTTCAAGCTGATGTCATTTGGTGCGGTTACAATGTGGTGGTGTGTATGAATTTTTGCGGGCTTTATATGTGTTTTCGGTGAAGTTTGTGACACTTTTAATAGGCTGTGGGTTGGAACAACTGAGTTTTTTTGGTGAAATTCTGTGAGCCGATGTTGTTTCTGAGGTTTTAAGGTTTAAAAGCAGATGGCAATGTAGTCGGCTTTATGTGGTCAAGTCTTGAGTCAATAAGATCGTATTTGGATGATGGTCTTTGAGATGATTCAGCTGGATATGTGAGGTTTCCGGGCAGTAAGCTCTTTTCTAGGATCGTGTTTGTTAGGTTGTGAACGTCTGGTTTCAAGGATACGGGTGATGGTTTTTGGATGGGCCAGGGTTTATTTAATTTGCATTGTGTGAGCGTGAAGTCTGTGGGTGTCCCGTTTTTGACTGCGACGTGCTTAGGTGGAAAAACTGGAGATGGTTTCTGAAGTTTGTTTTGTCTGACACTCTTCCAGTAAGTGAAGATATCACCACAGCCAACCCTGAGAAGAAGTCTTGGTTCATATAAGGCTCTAGGAATGACAGTTTGTCATCCAAAGGATCATAACACATTTGATAAATTGTATCTGGTGTTTTGTTCCTCTTCCTGACACACAGTGTTCAGTACTTCAGCTCAACTGCCTGCCATAACTTCACAATGACACGTACCGCAATATAGCACTTGTGCTTCATTACGAAGGAATTTGTAGTGTGTAATGCAGAGTGCAGACTCATTCATGCAATTCTGCATCTCCAGCCTGTTGGAACTGTTCCCGACACACAAAATAGATAATTATCCAAATTATTTTAATTTTATTATACAGTTGCCACATGAGAATGTAGAACCTTCACTTTCTATTGTTTCTGTCATTCTTCTGACTATTCTTCTCTGGTTCATATAGAGGAGAAAGTGGTCTATAAAGCAGTCAGCCGCCCTCACCTGCAGGTTAACAGCCCGTATATAAAACGTGTGCAGACTGGTAGGGGTCGGAGGGATCACAGGAATCTTCAGAATGAACAGAGGAGCAAGAAAGAGTGAAGGTAATGAAGTGAAGGCACAAAGAAAGAAAAGTGGCCAAGAGGATGAAACCCCTCACAACATTCCAGACCCCAAACAGAATATTCCGGAGCGGAGCGAACCAAAGATGAAGCAAGGGCCTAGGGGGAAAGCAGGCCGTTGGACTTCCCGGCAAACGACCATCTGAACGTATGCCGGGGTCGCTCTCTCTTTGACTGACTCGAGTAAAGCGGGGTCAAAGGTCACGACGCTCGCTGTGGTTTACAGCAAATGCTCCATCTCTGAATCACGTAGTCTGACGTCTGCCAGGGGCCCCCTATCGATGACTTCTGACCCTCCTGTTTGCGTCGACGGGCCGCGACGACCACGTGCCTCGCTGTTATGCTGCACGGTGCGTTAGCGAACTCAAACCAAAACAATAACTCACTACGAGTGGTGGATCAAAACCAGAGATGTTTTCGCAGCAAAGAACGGAAAGGAACAGAACAGTCCCGAGACGTCTCGTGTGTCGAAACCCACGTATGCATTCACACGTACATACATGTGCGCGTACCCCTCGCACTAACTCGCCATCTCAGACATAAACACGCTGTGTCAATTAAGGCGAAATTCTGGTTGGATGACTCCATCTCAGCGAGGGGCGTATGGCCCAAACACTTTTGATTAAGAGCACATGAAGCCACAGCAATGAAAACATGACAGAAAGATCTGGGAATCTTGTTTGTCAGTGTCGCCATGACAATGTGAAAGCACCATGGTTATGACCAAGTAGAGAGACCTATTGTAAAGTTTCACTCGCTGTCGCAGCTATCAACAGAGTTTTATGTGTGTGTGTGTGTGTGTGTGTGTGTGTGTGTGTGTATTTCTTACTTTAGAAACGTAGAAAGAAGAGAGAAAGAGAGAGAGAATATGTCATGTGTATTAGTGCCTGATTTAGGCATGTGGCACGTGGAATGTAGCAAAACTTTATGAGTTCATGTTCAATTCCACTTCCCCTGTCAAAGCCTGACTTTATGAAAACAGTCAGGTAAAAGACTGTGTTGTGATACTGTGACCTGCGAACACTAACATGGAGACAGTCAGTACTGTTTACTAAGCTCCGGTCCTGATTTGTCTGTTCGGGACTTAGGTCTCTGAGTCAAAAAAGAAAAGAAAAAAAGAAAGACGTGTTTATAAATAACGTGCTCTATCTTGATCTACGTTTCTCAGATTCTGGACTGAATCAAACATTGATATTTTCCTCCTGCTTTTTATAAATTCTTATTAAAAGCATGTCTGAGTCCCTCTGCTGCCCTGATGTTGTTGGGAAACCGTTGCTCTGTCGAAAAGCTAAACTGGTGTCCAAATGTTTCTGCGTCTTGTGTTTTCCTCTGGCTTTATCAGTCTTCCAACATCACTGCCTTGAGTACATTCCAGAAAATGGAATGCACTTACACAGAACCCTACACACACACACACACACACACACACACTAATGCACTCGTAGCCTCCACACAAATACATACACCTCATTATCTGTCTTTCTCTCTCGCTCTCTCTCCATTTCTGTCTTCTGCTGATACTTAATCTTTCCACTTGGTGTTACGCATACGGTCTGACTGGATCTAAGCCACAGACGGCATCTTCACACCATAACAGACCTGTATTGTTGTTATCTCACAGCAGAGGAGAGACTTCTCCTTCACATGCTGAATTGAGTAATGGTCGACTCCGGGGAACAAAAAAAAAAAAAAAAAAAAAAAAAAAAAAGAGATTAAATTTTCGGTTTCTTTCACATTTCGGTCTTGCTTCAGCTGTTCTCCAAAGCCTTCCAAAGAAAACATTCTCTTGTCAAAAGAGAGAGAGGGACAGAAAGAGGGAAAGAGAGGGTGAGAGAGAGAGAGAGGAAAGTGTCATTCCTTTCCATTCACTTTGGCATATTTAGGACACGTTTAAATGTTTGAGCACAAAAAAAGAAAAAAGAAAAAACCCCACCGTGACGCAGAGGCCGAGGGCAAAGGACAGTTCTCCACACAGCACTTGACTTCAATACCAGTATCACCAACAATCAACAATCATTAATAATCAAACAATACCTGGGGAGTAGGGAGCAGACTTTGCTAAACAACAGATTAGAAGAATAACATGGTATATACTTAGGATGCACCCCAATAGACATGTAGTTTGAATGATACCCCCCCCCCCCCCTCAATTTTCACTGAGGTAATGGAGTGGCCAGGGTATTTGTGTATTCCTAAAACTTGGCTGTTGGTGTGTAGGCAGCCAAGGAGACATGGTAGTGCCGTTACTGGAACAACTGATAAGAGGAGTAATACGTCTGAGTCTTGACTTTGCTCATACCATTTAGAAGAGACATGTAATGAACTGTGTACGTACTGGAATCGAGTGCTATGTGTGTGTGTGTGTGTGTGTGTGTGTGTGTGTTCCCTGTAGCCAGTAATGGTTGCTCCATGCCACACGTAGTGTTGTCCGTCTGTGCAAGGACAAAGATATGACATTGTAAAGATGACCACTGTGTAAATAACTCCCCTGAAGTGATGAAAAATAATAATGTCTATCAGACATTTAAACAGTATACACCCAAACAGGACACGCCTCTGCCTTCTTATACTCATCTCTGAGATAACACATGATATAGACCCGTTTTTTTTTTTTTCACTTTGCCACTTACTGGTTAATTAAAATGTTCCTATTATGAAAACAACAACAACAACAACAACAACAACAACAACAAAAGCAGGAAAGCTCAACATCATAAAATAAAATCACTGAAAATATACGTAACCCATATCAGTGACTGACATCACTCTCATATAGTGGGATCCAAACAGCCCAGAACACCTGCAGTCTGTTCTGGGTTTAGTGGGCCACTGATTAGAAAATCTTGTGGGCTGGGTGATCCATCACTTTGCTCCATCTCAACAGCAAAGTTATGTGTGTGGAATTTTAGGGAGGTGTGGGGATGATAAATGAACAATCTGGCAACCATAACCAAACGAGAGAAATGAGACAGACTCCCCTCTGAGCGTCATTCTCTCTCTCTCTCTGATTTTTCCCCATTCTGTCTCTCTTTTTTTTCTTCTCTCTCTCTCTCTTATGAGACAGCGACTACGGATTATTCTCATCTCGTCATCAGTTCAATGACACAGAGGTCGTTTCGCTCGGCTGCCATCACGGACGGAAAAGACAGGAAAGAGTTTTCGCTCATGTAAGTCTGAGCGGTGAAATCCACGACCTGAAGCTCCAGGGAGGTATTTGAGCGTTTTCCCCCTCAGATGGGGGTTTGATGACGGCGTCGAATGCCGACGCATCAGCGTCGCCGCGTTCAAAAACGAGACTTTCAACTCAGTATACTAACGAGCGTGTTGATCAGTTCAGATTTGTTTGACGATTTTGTTTACTTTGAATTCACTCCTTTGAGATTTTTTTTTTTTTTCGGTAAACACACCACCCCCTCTTTGTCTCTGTCACCCATTGCATGTCGCGTGAAAGTAAAAAAAAATACTCTGACATAATTTTTCGATGTAACACGTAGCTCTCTCTGTCCACCCTTGACTGATTTCAGCTGGGTTCAGGTTGTACGCAATGACAAACACTTTGCAGCAGAGGTGGTTGTGCTAAGCAGGCCTGTACAGAGCGCTGGAAGAGAACAAACGCTGTCTCCTCCTCTGACAGACGAAACCAACCGCAGCGCCACTGGGAGGAGATAGATGATAAGACTTCATTGTTTTGACAGAAGCGCTAATGAGTTCAAGCTCCATTCATAAAAACAGGCTGTCTAACACTGTCAGAAATAAAACATTTTCAGGAATATGAATAAATGCTTGTTGACGCCTACGGATAATGAACAGAAAAGGGATTGTCGATTTTATTGCAAATCACACACACACACAAAAAAAAGTGGTTCTGTCATACATTTTAAGTGGAAGTTAAAAGATGACCGCAAATTCCCACTCAGGCAGACGTTGCCTTATGTCCCTTCACCATCAACACAACACTAGTGAAAGAGGCCAAAAAAAGAAAAAAAAAGGTTATCAAAATATCTGCAAGAAAAAGGACAGTTGCATTACGTTTCTGGTTCAGCATCAGGAACAGGGAACAGCAAAGCTGTCAGTAACTCAGGCCAGAGCATGCCTCACGTATAATCTGATCGTTATTTAGTGGTCTGTCATCACACATTACACGTACGGTCATCATCGGATATCAGAAGAGAAAAACAACATGAAGAAATGATGGAATCATATTGTTATCAGTCAACATTAGGATCTGGCCGACATTTCACACAGATATACTATTACAAATGTTCCGATTTAGGGAGCAGGTTTAAGTGATATTGGCAAAGCACTGAAAAATCTTCAGTCAGAAAGGGTTTGTGAGAGCAAAACAAAACTGGTTAAACTTTAGACACCAGATTCCGTATTCGTAAAGTAACTCAGAATGTCCGAAAAAAAAATGTTCAACATTTCTGAGAATGACAAGAGTTTTGCTTCCACTTTTATATTTAGGGATAAATAAAAAAATTTTTTTTACCGATATTTCTTTCTAAAGCGTAGAAGGCCAATTTAAACTTTACGCTGCATTGAAAGTGTTTACAGTGCAGTGGGTCTGGAGATCCACAGAGGCTCTGTGGAGAGTAGAGAGGGGAGGGGCAGACCAACACCACAACCATCCGTTCTTCAGCACTGTAACAACGGTTGCTTGGCTGAGTGTTGAGTACCCTTAAAGCACATCAGGATATCACGTTCTTAAAAGCTGTTCTGTTTGTGCGTCCTTTTCCCTACCGCATGGTTTTCATGTCAGTTTAGGTATGAGAATTATTTGAGCGAGAATATACTTTTGAACAATACCTCTTGACCAGTTTAAGTGGTAATTTACCACATACAGCCCAAAACCAAGAAGGCACCAGGATGGAACAAGGCTGCTAAACCAAACATGGCTGAAAATATGTATGCGTCCTTTTAAGTATAATATGGAGCTAAGCAGTAGCAATACAACATACCATTCCAAACCTATGAAAGGTGTGGTTCGTCCCAGTCAAAGCAAGGACTGGACAAAAAGAGAGAAAGAGGGAGGTTAAGATACCCTGCATTAGACATCACAAGAACGTTTTTAAGAGAGGATACGGAGGTATCCCAAGCCCATGCAAGAGAGCAACATCACGTACACCGAAAATGACACTTTTTTTTGGTTCTGCTAAAAAAAAAAACCCAAAAACTGTACATTGTACAAAGTTATAGATCTCTCTCACTCGCTCATTATCTAAGCCACTTATCCTAATTAGGGTCATGGGGGGTGCTGGAGCCTATCCCAGCATTCATTTGGCAAGAGGCGGGGAAACACCCTGGACAGGTCGCCAGTCCATCGCAGAAGTTATAGACCGGAAAAGCTATCATTAGTGCTCCATACTGTTTGACATGAATAACTATCTCAGTCCAAAAGAGCACAATCCAAAGCACAGTAAATAAAATACTGCTCCCATACACACACAAACTCCCAGGCCTCTGATAGGAGGCCAGAGTCTGAGGAAGATACCACCCACAAGAAAGAGGGGGTGAGTCAGCAAATGTGTATGTGTGCTTGTGTGTCTGTATACATGTATATATACATATATATATATATACACACACAGAGAGAGAGGCGCCTGGGAGTTTGAGAGTGTACGGGGACAGTATTTTTACTGTTCTTTGGACTGAGATAGTTATTTACATCATTCCATGCTTTTTACTGGGGCCGTTCTTCCATCTTAGGGGTCACGGCCCCTGGGGGGCTGTGGTTTTCACCCTCCACATGCTCTCTGGTTCCCTCTTGGGTCTGTGGTATTTCATGTTACTGTTGCTTGGGATTGCCACATCCATCCATCATCATGGCTGTTTTTCTGCTCCTTATAAAATGATCACTAAGACTGGTTGGTGCTCGATGTGACTGCTAACAAAGGGAAACACGCAGGTCAGCGCTGAGCCCATGTGAATCACGGACATCTATGTTCACTTAATTCATTACCGCATACATGCATTTTCTAAGAGAATGGAATGAATTTTCAATTCGTACACCTTTGTTACATCTATTAATACGCACTACACTTTAACTGTATTTTTATGGGCAAACTTACAGCTCCAATTGCTCAAAAAAACAAGGTTTGAAAGACTCGTTTATGGCGTAATGCTGGTCCGAACCTTCTGGGGGCTCAGGAAGGCAGAACAGGCTACCTCTAGTGTAAAATGTTAAAAAAAACACCTTTTTCCAGGTGCACTTTGGGGGTCGAAAATGAAACAACTGAAATCCGTAATTAAATAATCCTTTATTTAGTTTATTTTATTCCTCAGGAGTTTATTTTGGTAAAGAGATTATGGTATTATGAATGTATATATTCCATCATTCACTGTCATTTAAATGTACAGTAAACGACAGCTGGCCCAGACTGCCGAGGGTACACCATGTCCACGTCCACGTCAGTCACTGGTTTCAGCGTCGACTACACAAACAGTCAGAACACTTGGATAGGTATTAAATTAATTATTATAAAAATAGCAAAGTCACTCATCCTTGGTTTACTGGCCTCCGTGTACCAAAAGTGAAACTTTATGGAGCCCAGCGCATATACCACAGGCATCATAAGGACAATGATTAGGGACTGAAGAGAGGGCCAAGAGCCAAGTCATAAAACTTAACATCACAGACAGCAAAAACGTAAAACCTATAAATTATTGAAGAGCAAGCCATCATTAAAGATCACTCGCTGCTGCGAAAATGAATGCTTTCAGTCAGATCTTCAGCTTACGTTTGAAGTTGGCAAGTAAAGTGATTCCAAAAGCAAGTGGCTAAAAGTGGAAAAGAGAGAGAGGCTCTTTTGGCCCAGGCCCCATCGTGTCTGTTCTGTTCTGCACTACACAGTGTTCTCCTCTGGCTGCCCCTTCTGCTCAGGCAAGAAAGTTCCTCAGGCATCTGTCCTCTGTTACGCACACAGCGGTGACACAATCTGCTTCGAACCCTAACGAGGCGTTGCATTACAAGAGCTACCATTTGCGATGACAAACTCGATTTCTCTCCAGCTACTTACGCAGCAGGACGTGTTACTCTTACATGTCCTGCTTACAACATCGACTAAGAAAATCACCAAGTGTCCTGGGATGTCCTTGGGAACCATTTGGTGCAGCCTGCCTTGTCACGTCTGGAGTAATGTTCTGTCTGAAGTATAAATGCAATAGGCCGCGTCCAAAACTTTCTGTAGCATGTCATAACCAGTTAGCGAACTCTGTCATTTCCTGGAGTGAAACTCTTCAGTAGGGACAGTTCAGTGGGGACCCATTTTGGCTCCATAATAGAGACCAGATTCAATGCTGATGCTAGCCCTCCCTCAACTGGATCAGCCTTGTAAGGTCACAATTCAGAAAGGGCTACTGTGGACCACAAAGCTGGCCAGGACAAACACCGTTTCTTCCGTCTCTCCTCATACATTTCCCTGTTGTTGTTAGCATTATCTGACAATAGCTCCGTGTGAGGTAGAGGTGGTTCGCTGTGAACTGACCAAAGAAAGTGTTGTTTACATTCTCTGTGTGAGACTTGACTGACGGCCTGCAGAGGCAAACACATGAAATGAAAGGAAAAGGAAATGGAAAAAGGAGGAGCAGAAATAAGTGAAAAGCACAGTAAAAATAGTGATGGAAATAAATGCAACAGAAAAAACGGGAAGTGGTAGGCGACTGAAAAAGAGAATAAGAACATTAAAGCTATCATATATGTTGCACTTGGGTTACCTGAATAACAGGTAATGCACTTTTACTCTAATTCAATTTATTTTGCCTATTGAAACATCTAATTATTACTTAGTTTAGTTGAATCTATATGGAGTTTTTTTTAATTTATTTTTCTCATAGAACGATATGCTTATGCATTTTAAAACCGTTCATTGATAAACTGATCGATGTTATAGCAGCATTCCCTCAGGGTCTGAAGTAAAAGTAAGTCACTTTCCCCACAATTTAAAATGGCAACACCTCAGTAGGCTTCATGCACTTTTGTCTGGTAGTGTACAGAAAACTGGCTTCTTGTTGGTTGATGTGATCCATAAAATTTACAGTTTTATTTACTGCTGGAACATTCACTCTCACACTACCTAAGCCGCTTATCCTGATTAGGGTCGCAGGGCTATCCCAGCGCTCATAGGGCGAAAGGCGGGGAAAACACCCTGGACAGGTCGCCAGTCCATCGCAGGGCAGACACACACACACATTCATACCTAGGGGCAATTTAGCGTCTCCAATTCACCTAACCTGCATGTCTTTGGACTGTGGGAGGAAACCCACCCGGACACGGGGAGAACATGCAAACTCCACACAGAAAGGACCCTGGCCGCCCCAACCGGGAATCAAACCCAAGACCTTCTTACTGTGAGGCGACAGCTGCCCCACTGCTGGAACAAAGCAGTCAAAAGGAAGCAAAGACAGGACAAGTGAGACAGTAACCTTCACATTGGCACATGTGGCCTCTCGCTTGACCTGCTGCAGGAAAAGAATATCACTTTCGGAAATGGAAGTCAACGAAAAAAAACACAGAAGTCAAATGTGACCTCAGTTGATAGCCATGGGCTGCACACATTCAGGCAATGGGACAAACTCTATGTCAGAATCTTCAGTAAAAGGATAAAAGGAAGGAGGGGACTGTTATTGCAACGTCTCAGCACCTCCTGACCTCGGGGAAACTGGACATCAGAAATCCTGTTTTTGTAAACAAAAACAAACAATAACAGCTGCCCATAAGGAATAAGGACTCTGATTTTGGAGTCCCTGGGCGAGGTGACGACCACACCTGTGACAGATTTTGATTTTGCCAGAACCATTCGTTCACGGACACGTCTTCATGGAAAACCACCCCAAGCCACTGTCCAGCGGTGGCTGACCGGGCAGTTGCCTGGGACAATGCTCAGAAAAACAGAGAAGGAGTTGGAGGGACATTAATCTTCTCTTGGAAGTGGAGAGGTGGCTGACCAGCAGTGGCCAGGGACAATGCCAGTGAAATCATCTCTGGTCAAAGCTCATTGGTTCAACAGTCCACTCCAGGAGGCTGCAACTCAAGAAGCAAAGCGAAGGAGAATAGGCACACTGATGACATATAACATTTAACATTTTTATTTACAAAAACCGTGCCCTTGCATTTGTACGTATTATACCATATGACATTGTTAAAAATGCTGAATCATGTCACCGCAGTAGATCATAAAGATGTATGATGAGGTGATAAAGGAAACAATGATGGGTGAGAAAAAAATGCCTGTGACTGGTAGATACAAAGCAAGGAAACCAATCAACACATAAGTTGTATATTAACTTGTTTTACAATTCAGTGGTACACCTTTCCTGTTATTGGTGGACAACTAAGAGTTGCACAGGTAAAGAAAACAGAAAAAAGAAAAGAAAACACCATTTGTGTCGTGCAATTCTGCTGTGACGCCTGGTGGTGCACACGTGACGTACCAAGGACAGAAAAATTCTCTCTCCCAGTATGTCATGCATCTGCTCAGTTAATGGCCTGAACAAGAGCAACCTGTGGCTAATGGACAGAATCAAAGTGGGAATCATGAGAAAAATTAGCAAAGGAAGAAGAGGGCAGTCGTCTTGTTGGAATGGACATGACATGTCAAGTTTACCGGAGCCGGCAGAATTACAGACATTTTCCTGCTCATAACGATTCTATTTATGGAGTCTCCATAGCCAGTGACAGCCAGCCGCCTGACAAATTGTGATTTTGCCAGAGTCGTTCACGGGTATGTCCTCATGGAAAACCAAGCCAAGCTACTGGGCACCAGTGGTTGACTGGCAGCGGCCTGGGATGCCAGACAATACCAAACCACTGACCTTATGTCTGAGCTTGTGGAGCGTGATGTCCACCTCCAGAGCAAGGGCCTAAACAGCGACCCAGAGAAGAAGTCCATGATCAGTAGGTTATATCTAATGAACATGAACTGATTTCTTTGCAAATCATGGGTTTGTGTGTATTTTTCCACTTGACATTCTTAAAAATGCTACTTGTGTCACCATAGGTCAACCTAAAGGTGATGAAATGAAAAATTATATAATATGAATAGAACAAAAAAGAAAAAAAAAAAGTGGTTGGTATACATAAGGCCAAGGGGACTAGTTACAGTAAATGGATGAATACCACAGCATGGAGGATTCTATTTGTGCTTGTTGTGCTGCAGCATGAAGTGTATTAAAGACTTTCTTAGGCCTCTTTCATAATTTCATCAGCTAAGAACTCGACGATGTTAGCCACCATTCAGGATTATATCAAAAAGTATTTCTGAAATGGAGCAATCGTGATTTTAGTTATATTTTACAATTCTATATCAACTCCTTATATGTGCAGTGTTGCATGACACACACAGTACTACTGAATCTGGAAACTGTACTTAACAGATTTGTTTTCACAGTCTGAGACATTATCTGTTATCTTGCATTTGTGATTGGTCAGAAGTGGTTTGGCTTTGCCTTTGGTTCTAGAGAGGGTTGTAATTTGTCTTGTCTGAAGACCTTTCTTAGAGGATCCACACAGCTGAAAGAAAGCCATCACAGCGTTTGAGCCATCTGTGCTAGCCACTACATGACTGGTGGACTTAAGGACCTCTTCATGGTTTGGAAGAGTGTGAAGATGATTGGGGGAAAGAAATACTACTCCTGAAAAAGTGAGAGACTTCAACTAACAACCTTGACCTCTTGCATATCTTGAACAAAAGAGCATGAAGTTTAAGGTAGAATTCAGTGACAAATTCAGGAAAAAAGCCAACAATGAAAACATCTGGATATTTAACTATCAAGTTTGACAAAGTTAGCTGCACTACTTTGCTAAACATATGTTTAGCCTAGCTTTAATGCTGCTAAAGTTGGGCCAAACATATACATACATAACTCACCAGGCTGACTTTTGCTATATCGCATGCCAGCTAGCATGAACAGTCAAACCTTAATTGCTGCTTCACAGACTTTAACTTAGTTCATACCATGAACTAAAATAAGTTTCAAGAAATCTTGAGAAGGACCACAGAGAGAGGAGACCCCTTCTTTGCCAGACAGGTGTGCAATAGGTGCTGACCTAGCAGGCAGTTACAATTGCAAGTAAATTCAGAGCATGAACAAAGGGGATGGCAATGCTGACAGGAGGCTGAAAGGGGGATGAAAGATGATAACACCAGGATGGATCGGTCCAGAGGGCAGGAGGAGTCAGGATCACTGGTATCTTAGGAGTAGCACGTGTGGCTCGACAGAGATAGACATTGTTAGATGTTCATTTCCACATAATGGTTAAGGGAAAATGTACATCGTGTGCCGAGTGCAGGCAGGGACTCCAGCAAGACTAGCTATTACAGCATAGCTAAAAAGGGAGAGCTAGAAGGTAATACGGACATGAGGGCACTCTGGGAAACAAGGCGGCCACCCACTCCACTGTCAACAAACCTGAGTGAACATGTTAGAGTGGGGGGGCGACAGCATCCAAACATCCCAGATCACCAAACATTCTATGCCCGAGAACCCTCCAGATCTGCTCCTTTACCTAGTAAAGAGCTGTTAGCAAAAGGCTTGGCTAAACAGATAAGTTTTCAGTCTTGACTTACCTAGAGACTGTGTCTGAGTCTCGAACATTAATTGGGAGGCTGTTCCATAACTGTGGGGCTCTGTAGCCGTCACAACTCGAGGTACCGACAAATGGCCTGCACCTTTTGATCTAAGTAGGCGTGGTGGATCATAAAAGACCAGGAGTTCACTCAGGTACTGTGGTGCAAGACCATTTAGTGCTCTAGGTTAATAGTAAGATTTTATAATCAATGCGAGATTTGACTGGGTGCCAGTGTAGTGTGGATAAGATAGGAGTCATATCTTTTGGTTCTAGTAAGAACTCTGGCTGCTGCATTCTGAACTAACTGTAGCTTATTTATACACCTATTAGAACATCCACACAGTAAGGCATTACAATAGTCTAACCTAGAGGTAATGAAAGCATGAAGTAGTTTTTCAGCATCTTGAAATGACAATGCATTTCTTATCCTGTTAATATTTCTGAGATGAAAGAAGGCTATCCTGGTAATGTTATCTACATGAGCTTCAAATGAAAGACTGGAGTCAATAATTACACCAAGGTCTTTTACTGCTGAACATGATGAAAAAGAAAGGTCATCCAGAGTTACTATGTGATCGGAAAGCTTACTCCTAGCTGCACGTGATCCTAGTACAAGTACCTCTGTCTTTTCAGAGTTAAGTGAGAGGAAGTTAGTAAGCATTCAGTGCCTAATATCCTTTACACATTCCTCAATTTTGTTAAGCTGGTGTCTCTCGTCTGGCTTCGCTGAGACGTACAACTGTGTGTCATGTGTCATCAGCATAGCAGTGGAAGCTAATACTGTGTTTATGAATAATATTACCTAACGGTAGCATATATAAAGAAAAGCAGTTGGACTAAAACAGAGCCTTGCAGAACTCTAAACTTTACCTCAGTATGTGTAGAGAAGTCACTATTTACATCGACAAACTGATAACGATCAGTCAAGTAGGACCTAAGCCATAAGAGGGCCATTCCCTTAACTCCAACATTTTCTAGTCTATCAAGGAGAATAGTATGATCGATGGTGTCAAAGGCTGTACTGAGGTCAAGCAACACAAGCAAGGAGACAACCCTGATCAGAGGCCAATAATAGGTCATTTGCAACTTTAACCAGTGCTGTCTCTGTGCTATGATGAGGCATAAATCCTGACTGATACATTTCATGAGTGTTATTCCTATGCAGGTATGAGCATATCTGCTGTGCCACAGCCCTTTCTAGGATCTTGGAGATAAAGGGGAGGTTAGATATTGGCCTATAGTTGGACAACGAACAGAGGTCGAGGTCAGTTTTTTTAATTAGGGGTTTGATAACTGCTAGTTTAAAGGATTTAGGTACATAGCCATACTCGTTTCTGACTGGCTGGCAGGTGTTTGTTAAATCTTATCAGGATACCTCAAACTCAGATCTGATGAAAAAGGTCCTAAATCAGCATTCCTGATATATTAAAAGGCAAGTAACCTTAATGACTGTTTATTAAAAACTGTTTGCCATTGGTTTACATTGCGTCACCTAAATGAAATTAACACCATTACGTAAATGAAATGGGGGGGGTAATAAAGAAACCAAGGATATAACCAGCGAAAGGTACAAGGCTGACTGCAGAGGCTTTAAGACTAAAGGGGAGAATGAACTACTCACCACAATGTGCGCTTGTGCCCGTGCTCTTAGATGTACACACTGCCGAGTGACATGAACAAAAAAAAGTGTAAGTTTGCAACTTCTGACAAGCAGTGAATATGAACATGCAATGTGATTGGGGGACAGGGTCCACTGTATACCCCTGTCAGCACAGCCGCAGAACACTCTACCCAAGAACCTAACATAGAAACAAAATACCTAAACTGGCACAAGGCAGAAAGAGAAAAACAAACACTTACTACAGAGCTTAACAGAGAAGAAAGAGATGAAAGAAAAGTATGCAAACTGAAACAGGACCAACCTCAATCAGTGGACTAAATGAACAACAGTCCGAAAACCCAACATTAAAAAAAAGAAAGAAAAAAACCCAAAAACATGAATGATCAAAAAAAAAAAAAAAAAAAAGCAACAACAGCAAAAAAAGAAATAATAAAAAAAAGGAAGAGTTAACTAAACAAACTGAGGGCAAAAGAAGCCAATGATAGACAAAACTAACCAAATCTACTAAAGGAACTAAAGCAGAAACACAAAGAGAGAGAGATGAGACCATCAAAACAGCAGTGGGGTGACCTACAGAAATACGAACAGCCCAACACCAGGTTAAAATACCACAAGGGCTATTCCTCTGACCAAAACATTAAGGATGCTGTTACCTCTCTCCAGAGCAAAATCCCTCTTAGGTCGCCTGGCAGACCGCTTGAAGGCTACTCAAATCAGGTTTCCTCACTGCGCTGACGGGGCACACTAAAAGACATTCAAAGCACTACAAGCCAACACTTACACCTGAAACATCACATGTCTCAAGTGTGCAAACACAGTCTTACCATCCTGCTCAGCTTTGTACACCTCACGACATCAATAATGAACGCGACAGTAAGAGAGCCACCACACATGGAGTGCCCTCAACACTTCAAACAGGCACACCATGCTGGCACATCCTGTGAAATATAGAGCTGGGCTATCAGGGTAATTAGCCACTCAGGTTGTAAGCGTGGATGGGAGGAGGTGTGTCACTATGGTGGCTGCACTAGACCAAAACACAGTACAGAAAAAGCGGAGGGGGAAATTCCACCACTTATTACAACTGTAAAACCGCAATTAAATACAATAATATAATTAAAAATACTGTGGATATTGAAAATGTATTATCATGTAATAGTAAAAAAAAAAAAGAATAAAATAAAATGCATATTATTACGAGAACAAGACGAGTTGAAAGTTTATGTAAATTTTGACATTTCATTTTCTTGTGTTTTTGTGTACTGCATCCACTTGAGGTAGGCTAACACTTGTCTCCTGGACTTGGACTGCAGAGAACATCAGTGAAGGTTTTCCTAAGTGCCTCCATACTTCAGAAAAATCACGATGAAGCAAACGAAAAAAAAGTCTTTCGCACGGGAAGTGGGGGAATATTTATGAATGCCAACTGCCGCAGGCGTGCGAATGCGCATTCCGTAAAACATCAGTAAAAGTTACTTAAAATCGAAGATTCAGAGTGGATTAAAATCACAGAAATGCTCTGGTAATGATTACATTATCCAACCATCCCATGTAAAATTAATCCCAAATGAACCAGGCTTTAGAGACCAAAGGGTATAAATTATCATTGTTAACACTGTCTGCTGGTTTCGAGTGGAATTTCTCCAGGGAAATGCTAACTGTTTTATATATTTTTGTTAGCATTTTAGTAGTAAGCTAAGGAATTATTTACAAGAGGATAAATTTAAAACTAGTCACCAATTATGTATGCTGATCAGGGACTTTTTTTCTATTAACAAGGTTTACTTGTCAAGCATTGTGATATGAACAGTTAACCACAAAAACTACTTTTCACAAGTTACCAAACCGAGAAAGCTAATGTAAGACTGATGCCTCTGATCCTGTTAGCTTGGTGACATTGTCAACAGGTTTCTGAACTAATCTGATATTAACAACAAAGTGCGTGCCACATAACACACCATAATCAAATGGACAAAATGAACAGTGACTGGCTATTGTCGTTTTTAACTGCGGCTGAATTGTTCCCTGTACAAGTTAATTATGGATACCAGCAACAGACTGAACTGGGGGAGTCAGTTTGGCCGAATGAAACGGACGGTTCTCATTCGACTGTCACTTATGCCACATGCAGATCACATGACTTGGAAAATCAGATTTTGGACCACTGACAAATGTGGCCCAAGTTGAAACTAAAAAAAAAAAAAAAAAAATACACAACGCAATAACCCCCCCCCCCTGACCCCCCCCCCCCTTTTGTACTCATGATATTCCAAACACATCCAACTTTTGTCACATATGATGGAAAAATTCAGTCACTTTTAGCTGCATTGTGAACATTACCATTTACATATCTTTCTCTTAGAATTTCATTGGTTTTAACATATGAGAGGAATGAATGAAGATGCAAAATGTGATTTATAATTTCAAAGTAAAAAAAAAAAGTTTAAAGTGTGTTCACTCAATATCCTCACAAGTGTAACCACTAAATCAAATGAAAAAGAAAATCTAAACTAAGCCTTTGAGTACAAATCTCATATGTGATTTGCATTGTTCTCCTTTTATAAACAACTAATGAAATGACTTTATGATGCTTCTGCCTGTCTCACGTTTGGAAACCATCTGTCTGCTGACTCAGCTCTTGCAACGTGTGTGCGCATACGTTTTTATGGCTCTGTGGGGACCAGGGTTTTGCTGACTCGTTTCTTATCTGTGGGAACCATGGGAATACTCATCGGTGTGGTTTGCGGATCTGCGTTCCTCTAGGCTGGTTGAAGTTTTTTTGGTCTGTGTTATGAATGCAATGAAAGCCATGTGCTGACATCTGTGTGTTATCTTAATGGCTACGCATAAAGCGCGTGGAGCGGATGGCAGGATGGCATACATGCTCGGGGGCTGGAAAAGAAGCTCTTAAACGTAAGAGGGAGAGATGATAACCCCCCCCCCCCCCCCCCAGCAGACCTCCTGATGAGGGAATCATTCATCATAAATCAAACATGCTGGGATGATGGGCCTGAAAACCACTGTGGGAGGTCGTACTGGAGTCACACTAAGCCTCCAGAGCTAGAGTTCGCTCTTTAAAACTGAGTTAGAGAGAGACCCATTTTCTGGTCCTAATAGTGGGAAGTGTTTTAAGGAGATGCAATGTGGAAAAAAAAGGCAGTTAACCAATAGTACAAGTCATTGGATCAAGCTGTTGAAATAAGTAATAAATCATATGCTCATCTTTTTATACCTTTTTCCACTACCAGATATTTTTGTAGTTACATCTCAAGTTGTCCAAGAAATTTTTTTTTTTTTTTTTTCGTTTTTCCCTCAGAGACCAGCCCACGGAGCAATGATTGGGTAAAACAACGTGGATCAGTTCTGTAAGAAATGCCCGGAAGAGTAAGAGCAAGAACGCTGTTACGGAAGAAGTGCAATTCTCCTGTGACTGTTGATTTTGAGAATATGTATAATCTCAGATCGTAAGCCAAGTGTCTAATGAACCTACTCAATCCACTCATATCTGAACCTTGATTACAGAGCCAACCCAAACACACACACACACACACACACACACATACTCAACCCATGTTTCCAGTACTTGATGTTATGATGAAAGTAAAAAATAAGCCATTCTTTGATATATCAAGTCATAATTTCAAGATGTTTGCTTGTAATACAGTGAGGTAACTGAGATGATTGCATTGTTCCATTTCAGCCCAAAATGATCCTTTTTTTTTTTGAGGTATTGAATCAGCTGGCATCCAATTGCATCATGGTTGTATATATCATTTGTTACATAACGAACAACCTCACTGCAATTTGGTGCTCCCATATTTGAATAGATACCGGGAGTATGTTGTGTTTATTTGGACTTCTCTCATGTCTCCTTGCCGCAGGTTGCCCACACCATTTGGGCTGCCTCGACGCCAGCTTTTGTTGGGTTACCAAGCATAAAGCGTCTCACAACAGTCTAGATCCGTGTGTGGTGGCAGCAGTTTAACAATAAAACGCAAAACCCTGTCTGACCAGAACTGCGAAGCATCACTGTTTGGTTGGACTGGCAGCTCTTTAGTGACAGAGGCCTCTGGTTTGGATAAACCAATAAATCCTAAGTCCCACACGCTGAATCAGGACAGCGTGTGCCTGAAATAGCGTATTTTTAGCCTCTGAAACCTAACTTAAAATGATTTTTAGTAACACCGCATGGTTGTAAATGACTAGAGTAATTTAGAAGAAAAAAAAAAACCCAAAATAACTGAAAGAGGCTTTGTGTAAGGGATCTCATGATTCTCACACAGGGTTTTTTTTTTTTTTTTTTAGCAAAATTGAACAGAGAGTGTTGTTTTTGTACTGCTACCAACAAGTTACATTTGATTAGATGTTGAAACATACAGCACATGCATGCGAACCGTGACAAATCAGGTCCTATGACATGCTATAGATAGTTTGGGTGGTCAGCAGGAGAATTCCTATTACGTACATTTAAAATAATATATAGCATATTCTATGTGCATTAAACTCTCCCTGTAGAGTAGGTGAGATTTTGTTGACAGGTTTGACGGGTCTGGTTTCATTTGAATCCACGCCCCCCCCCCAAACCCCTACCCACCACCCTCTTCATGTCTTAAGCAACACGTATGTAAGAAATCTCCCTGATCCTGACTGAAGGCTAAATATTGTGGTTTGTCTCTCCCACTCTTGCTATTGAATTCCTATTGTTTTTGGCTTAGCCGATATACATACCCACCCCCCCCAAAGTGAGTTCAGTGATATCACAGTTTAAATAGCAAATTGCTCTCATCTGCACAAATAGGATCAGCTGTTTCTGTTCCTTTCTCATCCCTGAGGTAATGTAAGGGAGATGGCCAATGAACATGTAGCCTTTGCACTGCTGTGAACATCACAGTAATGTGCTTTCAGGGAATAGACTTTTCCCTCCATTTTCCACACGGGACCTAATGCGATATAAAAGTTTATAGCTTTTGAAAGGGAAAATAAAATCCACAGGTCCGATGTTATAATGAAATTTAGCCCTTGTCTTAGATGGTCGGCTCTGGTTCATTTGAAAAGTGTTCTAAACGCTCTACGGTTCAGCATGGGATCACGATGTTTACCCTGGAATGGAATTTTTTAGGAGGAAAAGTTGATTTAAAAAAAAAAAAAAAAAGGGGGGGGAGAAGAAAGACAGAACATTAAGACCCATAAACACTGACACCATAAAACACAAACCCAAACGCTGGGTGGACAGGGCTGGGTCCTGTGATATAATGCACACTTTTCCTCCAGACTGATTTTACAGCCCAAACAATAAGAAAAACGGCAAATCTACCCGTACTGTACGCGTGTATCTTACAGCCTGCCTGGCTGTGTAGTATCTTTATTTACTTTAAATTATTTGATAAGTTTGAAGTTTTCCCTTCCTCTTCCCTCATCACATTCACATTCCAGGCCCAGGAACACTTTGCAACATAGCATTCCAGTCACGGTGGCCTGTTTCTCAAGCATTCCCGCTTCTACTTAACCAAGAAACACAAAGTTTATTTTATTCTTGACATTTCAGTCAAATGTTTTAGATCACAGCTCAGATAAAGAGACATTAAAATTGTTAACCCGACCACAGCTAGTCAGATGAGTGCTGATTGGTTCGCATAACACGCACCTCGACCAATTACTGTTGGTTTTGCACGTGCTAAAAACATTTCCAAATGCTAATGGCATCGGCAAACCCGGGCTTGATGGATGTCCTCTTTGACACGAACTGATGTAAAACATGCTCTGTTTAGTCTGTGCACGTTTGATTCATCAACAACATCCCCAAATTTCCGCCATGAAACAATGCTCCCAGTCTCTCGATTCCCACCCTGCCTGGTGACTCGATAGGAGCAGATGGTTCCACTGGTGTTAGAAACAGCGGGCACAAACTATAGACCAATGGAATCAAATGGAATGGAATCTAAACATCAGCCTTTTCACACCACAACAATCCTGCGTATCGCAGACCATATGAAACTTGCGTGAAATCTGTATTTGCTGCTAAAAGTATTCTACTGGAGTTCTTTCAATGCTAAAAGAGGGATCATGTCCGGGATCGAAATGCCTGACGTGTTAGCAAACACAGTTGGACAACGTCTAAGGTACTTTTTCTACTGGAATCAAAACAACACATGCGGACAGTTCTTCAAACGGTCATCTTAGCATTCGGGCTGACTGCGCGTTCCCGTTGGAACACAGGGGATCAGAGCGATCCAAAACAACTCCGGTGGGCTGGGGATGGATGCTGGCACAGCACACACACACACACACACACACGCACACAGACACACACACACACGCACTCACAAACAAACACGCTGGTGATTGTTTTGCCAAACATCCTTTGCAGCTATAAAGTACATAAAAGGCTATGGAACCATTAAGCAGAAAAATGTATTTTTCACCCCTGATCACTCCATCTGTTGGGCCAAAAGCACATCACTGTCCTCCACCCTCTCTTTCACTGCATCCTTGGTGCCATCACTGATGGAGTCATAGAGTCAGATTGTGTTGTGTTAGGATGACAATAAGCCTTAGTTTCAACGCTGCGTCTGTAGACGGTTATGTTACCGACCTCGGGGGGTCACGTGACACGACTCCATTTCCTTGACCAAACCCTTCCTTTCTCTTTTGTTTCTTGGCCTCCTAATTCAAACTACTGGCATATCTCTAAGAGCACATGCGCTGTGGTTAAGGAGCCTTTATTTCGGGCATTTAACCCTATCAGCACATGTAAAGTCAATTTGCCAAGTCGCATCGGGGAGATTCGGATTGGTTCAGTTTCAGACAGACGTGTGAGGACAGCATGTATGACCTGGATCAGTGATTTCAATTCCAGGGTGTCGATCAAATCAGGGCACTACAGCCCCTCACTGATCGGGAAGAGAATGATGTCTTGAAGAGTTTAAGAGTTAAATTCTTAAGGATTGAATTCCTCTCTGTGCCGAGCGGTTTGGCTGCTTTGGCCGTAACCACAAACTTGCCGTAAACTTCTTGATTTCTGACATGCTGTTACTGACAAGCTACCACAGCCTCTTCCTGAAAAAATAAACATAAACATTTCCAACAAATTAAGGTCAAACTGTATCATCTGGGTAAAAGTAACTGAACTGGCCTCCACTGGAACTCCTCCAGTTCTCATAACCTTTTGTGATCTGTCTGAAGCCGAGTCCAACGCCACTTATTTCTTTTCTCATTTATGAATAAAGAGGGGTTTCGTAGCTATATCTTTTTTGTTTATTTGAGCTGTACAGTTTGTTTGAGCTTTTTTTTGTTTTGTTTTGTTTGTTTTTATAGTGCAGTGGAAGCATATCTTTGTTTGGTTGAGTCTCCCCGTTCCTGGGGAGACTAACCACGGCACAGCCGACCAATAGGAATCTAATCTATGGTGGAGATCTAAAACAATCAAACCAATCATCTGTGAACCTTCAAGTACCGGTTATCTGTTCTATACAGTAGGACAACAATCACATTTTGGGCAATGTTTCCTTTATCGTAATTGCTTCTTCATGCTGAATTATGTGACCTCATTCACCATGCCTTTGGTTTTCTCACTGTCTCACTGTTTTTTTTGTTTTTTGTTTTTTTTTAAGGTTGATTCCAAGTGAAACATACGCCAGGTCCCTAGAACACCTGAGTGAGATTCAAGACTTCAGTTGCTATGTGTACACTGTACACAAAAGCAGTGTTGAAAAGAACAGGGAACATCTGCAAGGTAGAGGAACACCACAGTCATGGTGCGAAATAAGAGGGGGAAGAGGTCACGAGGTATTAAGGACCCCGAGTCAACCCTTTGAGGGGTCCTAGAAAGTAAACTTCAAAATGTTCTTATGCAGTAATAATCCTTCAGTGTCCATTACTGGACTTGAAAGAAAAAAAATTGAAAGGAGAAAAAAATTGAAAGTAAAATACAAATTAAGAAAAAAGTGTTATTGATATGGTGATTTCCTTCGATTTTTAGACTGGTTAGATCTCGAAGTGAAGACCTTCTGCCTGTAGCGCTCTTAGCTAACTCAGGCTGTGGCACTACAGCAAACTGGTTCTCAGAATTACCAGTTCCCCTTATATTAACTCCATGTATTATGAACAGCCATTATCACATAGCGACGACACACGTGTGACACACCTGACCTATCCGACAGCTGAGGTATTATGGTGAACTGAGAATAATTAAGTAGACAGGAGTAGTTGCCCTTACTTGATGGTCAAATTTTTTTTTGCTACTAAACAGGAACACACAGATGTTACTCACGTTTCAAAACAGAACGAGGGGATTCAATCAACCACACTGACAAGTTCAATGACGGTACACAATTTGTTACACAAACTAAACACTATGGCAAAAAGACAACATGACAAACAATTCATGCACACTTTAACGAGACACAAAAAGGTAGCATAAACTAGCAACAGCGAACTCGGTTAATTTTACAATTAGGCGCCCCAGGGCATGCTGGGATGCTCTGCTCTTCTAGCCCCAACACGCTACAGTATGCTACGACTAACCCTAAACCCACTGCATAGCTAAAGTATGCTACAGCTGACCCTAAACCTGCGGTATGGCTAATCCTAAACCCACAGAGTAGCTAATGTACGCTACAGCTAAACCTAATTCCTCAGTACAGCTAATGTATGTTACAACTAACTCAATTCACAGATAATCTATGGCATAGCTAACGTATAACACAGCCATCCAAATTATATTTGGCACTGCAAGTGGCACTAATCTGTTCTTTAAGACAGGAAAATAGCCATACAAAAGCAATAGTTATTTCAAAACTTTTCCTGCTCTGCACTTCACTGAATCTTTTCAGTTAGAGCAACTGACTGGCTTTGTCTCAAAGTGAAAAATGAGAAACAGAGAAGTTATCCTCAGAGAGTTTGGATCTAGCTCCACTTCTTTTTTTCCCCCAATGTCTGTAGGCTGCACCATTCAAACATATATCCACACACTTCCCACATTAAGGTTTTCCAGTTTGACATATTTCCTGTCCGGGAGTTTTGACTTGAGCCAAGGAACTTATATGAAATAAAGTAAAAGGCATTTCAGCATCATGCTGAAGCTTGCCCTGGGTCTTTCTCAGACTGACATTTGCTTTATGCATTCCACTAATAACATTTATTTTTCTAATATTTTCTTTAAAACGTTATATGCGAGGTCTGATTGATTCTATGTCGATGTATATCTTGGATGGGGCCACTCATGTTTGGAAAGAAGAATTAAAGTAAAATGGCTGAGTCTAAGGTAGTTCACTTCCCAACCAGCCATCAAACATTAAGCTGAGAGAAAATATTAAACTTAGAAAATATCAGTGCTGCCATATTGTACCAGATTGTAGACCTTTTATGGTTAGTATTATTATTATTATTATTATTATTGTTTAATCCCTTTTTTTTTTGGTTTTCCAAATTGAAATCATAAACTTTTGATTAATGTGTGCTACAGGGTTTTTAAGCAGCTGTGGTGTTTTTACAGTTTTTACACAGTTGGCATAACATCTAGGAATAAATGGCATTTGAAAGCATTTGCAGAACTCCACACGCTCTCTTTGCTTTAATGAAGAACAGAGAAGTTTGTTGGTACTGCCAACCAGCAGGCACCAAGAGATTGCTTTGTGTTTATGTGTCACCAACACCAGTCTACTGTTCAGAAGTCTCCAGACTCTTAAGTGCTTGGACGTGACCGTGGGCCTTAAAACAAGTTTAATACGGTGTCAATGTTAAACAAATAAAGAAATGCAATATATTATGAGTTGAAACAACCAAAAATGACTAAAAAGATAGAAGTGCAGTGTTTTAACTTCGAGAATGATCAGTATGTTTAATTTAACACTACTATTGTATGAGTTACACTAGGGTTCAGTGTGCAAGTATGAAAAGATCAGTATGTAAAGTAGCTACCTAACATAAAATCATCAATCCGCTACGTAATATCACAGCAATGTACTTGGAGCTGTAACGAATGAACTGACTAACTGAAGAAATAAGTACACGAACACACAAAAATCTGTGCGGGCAGCCCGGGTTTGGGGGGGGGGGGGGATTTCAGTAATGATGACTCAATGCCCCAAGAAGCATAGGCAGAGCTTAAATCTAAGATCCCTAAACCAGATCCAAATCACAAAGACATGCATAGTTCAGCGCACAGGTATCAGACCACCGAGGGTGAAACAAGGAAACAGGCATGGGGTAAGAACCCCATGGAAACAGGAATGATATGTTTCAGAACCCTCAGTGGAAACGAGAGGCTTCAGAAAGAGTAAACAGGAACATAAGCAGGAACGAGTGTACTGGAGCCTAAGGAGTCCGTGGATGTTGGAGGATAGTTTGCTGATGAAGCTGAGCATCGTTTGGCCAAAGGAATGGGAGGTGAAGATTGGGGCGAGACGTTTTTTTTGAAAGAACGTCACAAAACATTCATTGTCTCTCTCAAATCTTCGTAATTTGGAAGACCTCACGGTTAATTTTTCCAAGACCTGGCATATGCAGTCATAAAATGTTGGTGAACATTAAAGATTGTAGGCCAAGATCACCGCATGAGGAGACTTCAGTTTGCTTTGTGTTTTCCTCAAGATATTCATTTCTAAAACTACTGAAGCACTTGACACCAAACAAATCAATCTTGTTTGTGAATCAACAACCAACATACATGGCACAAAATCTGTATTCTCAAAAACCTGTATCCTCCCCACTTTGCCGTTTTGTTCCGTGAATACGTCCACCAGAGTTTAAGCGTACAAAAGCAACTAAAAACCTTGAAACCACATATGCGACGGAATAAAGCAGTTCGAAAAGAGAATCTTGAGAATTCCCTGAGCCAAATCCCCTTTTTCAAACAAATAGACATGAACCAGAGCATTAAATGTTTCAAGAAGCAAGAGATACAATTTCATTTCAAATCAATATTCAGCAAGAAAATGGTAAAACAAAACAACAAAAAAAAAGGAGGGGGGGGGTATTACTATGGAAATGCAGTTTCTGTGCTGAAACAGCCTTTTCACCATGTTTTCTGATTCATCAATTTATGCCTGAGCAGGATCCATAAGAATGCTCCACATAAGGGGGAAACAGGGACAAAGATCTTTTTTGGCAGCCGTAATCTCCAGAGAGGGCGATCCACATTAGCAAACGAGGTGAATGTTATTTATTAAGTTCAGTGCAATTCCCCAACTGTGTTTTGTTTAGCTGCACAGGACCTCGTTTTGCGGTCAGGCCTGGTGCCGTGAGCCAACTCCAGCTCCACAGAGTCCTCAGCTGGTCTTTGTAGTAATTCACACTGGTCTATCTTAAAATAAAAAACAAGTCATGCTAAATGCCTGTTGTTGGTGGGGGTTTTTTTTAATGTTGATTTGTGTGTTTCTGCCGTGTTGTTTCGGAGCATCTTTGTCATTGTGAGCAATGACAAAGTCCAGTCATGCGCAAATCTGAAAGGATGCATCTGTATTGGCTGCGGTTTGTGGTTTAACATGGTCTGCTCTATAGAACAAGAGAGAGAGAGAGAGAGAGAGAGATGGGGAAAAAAGAACGTTATTGATGGAATGATGACAGAACAGAAAAACTGCATCACTACAATCAGTCCTTTTGTGTGGGACTAAATTTGACATCGCTGTTGAAAGAGCCGTCTGTGCACCTTGGTCCATAGCCGTGCTCCACACTCTTGTTCACCAGCTTTTTTTCCAGGTGTGTAAATCCGTGTTTAAAACTCTTAACAACTCGTCTCAGGTTTGAATGTTGCCAAACATTAAAAACACACTTGGCCCGGGATTGCGAGGGAATGTTTGCTAACTGGAGCGAGACATTGAAATTCCGTACGTACGCGCGTTTTTATTCGGAAAACACCCTTGGGATCCATCACATTCGCATGTCTGGGAGCGATGCATGTTTTTTTTGTGTGTGTGTCTGTGTGTTTTTTTCATTTTTCCATCCAGAATTCCATTAACCAGTAAGCATGAATATAACATTTGAATTAAGGAAAAGACATTTTGTTTTCTTCCTTTCAAACAAACACATCTGAATCTAAAATATAGCTGAGGTCGTTTTCTTCTGCATTGACCCTCTATTGTCGATGTCAGTAACGCCCAGTTGTCATCGAGGACCTCGAGTAGAGACACAAAGAGCCAAGCGACTTAAAGTCATTTCTTTTATTTTATTTTCTTATGTCATTTGGTAAATATTTTTTTTCTTTTATTTTCCAGCTCTTTTGACTTTTATTTATTTAATTTTTTTACAGGCCAAGAAAAAGAGACAGAGAGAGACAGAGGTCTGCCGATCTGTCACACAACACGGAAAAATGAAGAAAAACAATCTGTAATTATCGCACCCTTGAATTTTTTTTTTTTTTTTTGGTTCATGCGGTGCAAACATCCTGTCAGTCAGTCCCAACACTTCCACGGGGAATAGAGAAAGGATATGGCCCGGAGCTGGAAATACTGACAAGAGATGTTCACTCGCAAAAGCCGAAAACGGAAGCCCCGCCCCCAAAGACAAAAAACCCCCCCAAAAAAACAACCAAACAGCGCAGGCCTGCACACCCGACCACATACAGTCAGACACTCAGGTGGAAGAACCTGGCCTGTTCCTATTTGATTATGGTCTCGTCTTCCCCCGAGGAGGGCAAATGAAACATTCCAGTGATCGGTCCTAGATTAGGTTGTCATCACACCCTCTGGTCTGTCACAGCAAATGACTCAACACACAGCCCAAACCAACATAATAACTGTCTCTGGTTCCCCTGTACTTCATCTCCCCAACACTGACGTTCAAACTATATAGGCTGTTTCCACTAACATTATCTTTTGAAAACTATGTGAAGCGATTGAATTTTTCTTTTTTTTTTTTTCCCCAAATGGTGCAGGGGCAGAGAGAGCAGTGGAGATGTTTCTTTTTACTTTTTTAATCTTCCTTCTCTCATTTTCCTCTCTTTTCGTTTCTTTATTTGGTCGGCGGACTTGTGTTTGATAGACTTCACTGTTTTTTTTTTTTTCCACTGAACAAACAGCGCTGGGTCTCTGCCTTTGACAAATCCTAAGCTGTTGTAGTGGTCTCTCTGAGCTTATTACATTCTGGAAAAGTATCTGTACGTTCTTGGAAAAAGGGACCTAAATAATGAAAACAAGACCCTATTGTGCATCAGTCTACTGCGGTTTTTGATGGAGGCTCATTTGATTCGATTTGACCACGGCGCAGTCTCCGGGGGTGGGGGGTGGATTGATTGTTGGAGGACTCGCTCAAGTGGGACTGCTGGCCCCCCACTCCACTCCACGCCATCCCACACTTCTCCAAACCCCTCCCCATACCCTGGAGACACGGCCCCTCTCCCAGCCAAACTTATCCGCCTCTCACAATGTAGGTTGTCCCTTAGGTCGTCACTAACTCAGGTACCTTACCCACTACACTAACTGGTATAACAGGATGCTTTTGTTCTCCACTTTCACTTGTAATGCAGTAATAAGGAATAGGAAATGAAAGCATAAACCTTCAGAAGGTGGAACTCGCCGTGCTGTATGGTTGTTGTAATGGAACTGACGGCGCGGTGCACACAGGTGCAGGATATGACTGTTGTCAGGGGGGACGCGGTAACCCTGAGGCTTTGTGGAGTTGGAGGGTCTAGCAGTCTACTGGGCTTTTGGCCTCGTAAATGTAAGCAAGTCTCGTTCTCTTTCTCGACTGTTCCTCGGGACGTGGTGTCTCGCGGTAGACCACGGAATGCGAGTAAATCAAAGGGGAAAGAAGAACTCCAAAAAATAATATTTTTGTCTGGATCTAAAGAAAAATTGTTCTCTCCGAGCTGTCTCTCTCTCTCTCACGGACAGGAGGACATTGAATGATTTGAAAGTCATAGATCTCCAGGGATAACAGAGACGGTCTGAAGGCTCTCAGGCTAATGAGTAGAGTTTTAAGTCTGTGTTGAAACATAGTGTTTTATTGGACCTGGCACTGGTTTAGACTAGTTAGGGTTTTTGTTTTTTTGTTTTTTTTGTTTTTGAAGAAAAAACAGTCTTTCATTTATCAGCATTTTGTCATACAAAAAAAAAAAAGAACCTGGTTCTGTTCAGTTTAAGTTAAAGACTTCAGGCTCCTGACATTAGATTTCTCTCAGTGTCTTGGCATTTCATGCGTGGCCATTTCAAGGCCCAACTATTTGATGGAAACCTTTTCAGCAAATTTAGAAGTTTTGAACAAAACAAGTTCACACTGAGATGAAATCAGTTACCACCGGCGTAGCGTTAGTTTAAAAATAGGATAATGCAATTGCTGTTTCAACATCAGGTGGGGATAATTTCAAAAAATTTCAACTTCCATTTAAAGAATGGTATGTTCCTGTTATGCATCATGTTCCTTGCAAAACCCCTCCTTGAATACACTGGCTGGATCTTAGTGATACTGGACAGGCTTCTAGAACAATCTGTGTCTTTTCACATGGCATGTAGTATGTCTGCCCTGTCTGACCTTCAGTTACAACCACCCCCCCCCCCTTTTTCTTGGGTCAGACAACGGATGTTATCAGCCCCAAAAGGGAGGTTCAGACATTCCAATATTTCTACAGATTCCAAATCATAGAAAAAAAGAGCCCAGAAGTGTGGCAACAATGAAAGATGGAGCTATGGCAAAGTACTTCTTTTTTTTTTTTTTTTTTTGTCCTGCGGACCCCCAAAAGCCAATTGTCTGAGTGAAACATGGGGTCAAAGGTCAAAAAACTTGGAGGGACGAGAGGGATCTGAAAACATATCCTGGTGCTGTCTGCGACAGGCGAAACACACCCAACAGGAATTGATTAGGCGGCCGTAGACTTTGACCCGGAACCCTCTGCAGTGTTACTGGACTGAGCCATGACAAAGTTAAAAAAAAAAAAAAAAGGAAAAAAAGAAAACCGAAAACCAAAAAGGTCCATTCCTTATCAGCTCTGGGCTGTGAGCAGAGACAGCGTCCCAGGGCAAAAGAGGAGAGTCAGAAAGGACAATGCGTTTCCAAGACCCTGACTGTACCGGACTTCACCGTGGTTTGTTTCCATGGCGATTATCTGCTCACTGTCAGCGTTGCTCATAACGTCATATCTATATGCTTCCAACTGCTTTGTGGTTATGAACCCTCTGTTCTCGACATTTGTTCTCTCTGATTAGAGTTGTTTGGCATTTATGTAATCAGAAAATTGAGAATTTCATTGTGGGGGAGGCGGGGGGGGGGGGGGGGTTGGGGGGGTTTGTTTGAGGATTTGAAACAGTGCAGCCCCTAAAACGTGCACGCTTCAAACATGAGAAATCAGTCAAAGAAAGGTTATTGTCGAGCAAAGAAAACATGTATCAACATCTCTCAAAACCAAATTGGAGACTCTCAGAATGTACTCACGTTTTGATTAACGTAGTAATAAGTTCCACGGGTTTGCTGGCTTTGATACGGTCTGTTTTTTTTTTTTTTGCATGCCATTACAGTGCTCTGTTGCCCCGCAAGAAGCAAGGGATCTGGGCAGCTGTGGAGTGAGTATGAAAATGATTACCAACATGCGCAATTCTGTATGATCAAAACACAAAATGTGGTCCAACCAAAATATACTGCGTTTGATTAAAAGTAATACCAGGAACGGAGAGAGAGAGAGAGAGAGAGAGAGAGAAATTCCCGTGAGATTTCCATAAGTGCAGCAAGGTTAGGACAGTTACACTAATCACGCTTTTCCAGATAAAGTGGAAAAGGGTGTTTGCTGTCAAACGCTTGTGTGGCCTATGGGTCCAGGAAATTTAGGAAATGTTTTTTCACCAGTCAGGAAGTTATTGCACCTTTCCAACGAGGTCTACGTGTTAGCGAGTCGCCGAGGGTAAGGGGAACCTATTAGCCCTGATTTGAGTTTCGCAGAAACCTAATGGCTCTTTCTCTTAACCACACGACTACGTTTCCTCGTTTGGGACGTGACCCCGAAGACCCTGTGGTTCTGAGCACGGTGGTCGACTCACAGCCCTCCGTATTAATCTAAATGAAAATTACCGCCCATTAAGGCTCTTTAACGAGCGCCAGAAGAAAATGTCAGGTCACCCAATCCTTTGAGAATGAAGGAGAGGGGGATAGGAGGGGTGGGAAGAGAAGTTAAGGGCTATGAAAACAGCAGGCCTCATTAGGGTTCTTGGGAAAAGAGTGGTAATTTCACCAGCATAAGAACGACAGGATGTTGAAATGAATATCCGTTTTGTTGTTGTTGTTGTTGTTGTTGTTGTTTTAAGAAACACACATACGTACACAGTGCTTTCCGTTTTAAAAGGGAACCCTGTCTCTACACGGACTGTGTGTGTGTGTGTGTGTGTGTGTGTGTGTGTGTAGTGGTGATGGTGTTGGGGGGGGGTGCATTTGTAGAGAACTTTGCATGTCCTCTTGGACTGAGGTGTTCGGCACTTTCCGTAAATTTCGGCAGGCAAACTTGTTTGTTTAAACTGAGGTAATTAATGAACTGCACCTCTTCCAAGACGTGTTTCCCCTCTCTTTGATTATCTGCCAGTATGCTCTTTACTCCAGCAGGATGCCTGAATGAACCAACAAAATTTGTCTTTTCTGTTTGTTATGGAGTTGACTTAGCCCTGGACACCAAACTCCTTCACGATACCCTAGAGAGGCTCCGTTAAGAGGGCCTGTTAATCCTGTTTTTATACGTTTCTAAGTTCAACATAGGAATGGCACATTGTCAGCTGTGTTTTGGCGAGCTGTCTTAGAGTGGGTCTGAGTGGGGGGAATAGAATCAGCAGCGAGTAACACCAGTGTCCCATCAAGTCAGTGAAATATGCCCCAAATGTAAACGGTGTGTTATCATCATGATAACACACCGTGATGAAATCTGCTATGGCCATATATTTAATACACCAGTCTCATATGTGGAAAATAATTGTTAATGGGAATAAATGTATGTGAGATCTGGAACCATCCCTATTCATGAGGCTTTCTTTTTTTTTTTCTCTTTTTCTTTTTTTCCCCATCTCAATAGAGCTTGGCAATGTAACCGGTAATTATGTGTTACCAATTATTTAGGAACAAATTTCTAAACCGCAACCTTGTCAAAACTACCGTATGGCGAGAGTAGAGAGCAGTCTTTCATTTGTAAGTTGTGCTAGGTACTGGGTCAATCAATTTGGCATTTTTGGGTATTTTTCTGTTTTTTTTTTTTTGATTGATTTGCACAACTTGCATTAGTAAGCCTGTGTTTTTTATCTAATCCACTGTAACAAAACTGCTATACAGTATTTAAACAATTTTTAATCTTGTTATGTTATCTACATGCACAATCTGGAGTGTGGGATTACGCCTGCAGCTGGAGACGTGGGACTTTTGGTTCCAACCCCCCCCCCAAAAAAAATAACCCAAAACAAAACAATTAAGTCAAACTTCATTCTCTCGATGCTCATATTACATCTGGGTAATGATTTGCCAGGAGGTTATTCTCTTAACCCCCCCCCCCTTCCCCCTCCCCCCTCCCAAAAAGAACCACACAACAACATCACGACCACTCTCAGACCCCGCTCAAACGCGGCTCTTAACTGACAAAAAAAAGAGGGTCTCATTTAATGCCTTTGATTAGCATGAAAAACCCAAAGAGGAGTTTGTGAGAAGGTCCAGATGCCTCTCCTCCCAAGACTCCTCCACACTGTTTTACAGCATTTGGCATTCAGACTCAGGATCCTTTCACATGGTGGTCACCAAGGGGGGGGGGGTGGGGGGAGGTAGAGAAAGAGAGCGAGAGAGACATAGAGAGAAAAGAGAAAGAGAGAGACAAAGAGAGGGAGACAGTGAAATACAGAGAGAGAGAGAGAGTGAGAGAGAGAGAGAGAGAGAGAGAGAGAGAGAGGGAGACAGTGAAAGAGAGAAAGAGAGAGAGAGAGAGAGAGAGAGAGAGAGAGTGTTGGTGTCCTCAGGCTTGGGCCAGGCCGCTCTGATCAGAACATGATGTGTTGGCTTTGATGGGCTTCATGCTGAGCTGCAATTGGCCAGGCTTATTCTGGCTGCCAAGAAGCACATGTGAGTGTAGAGTGTATGTGTGTGTGTGTGTGTGTGTTTTGGTATCCAAATCCAAATAGCCTCAGCCAATCTTGTTATTGTTCTCTTCTATATCATCCTCTGACATCTGTAACTCAAATTTTCTCTCGAGAATAGGGTGCTAATCTATGCAAAAGAGAGAGAGAGAGAGAAAAAGAGAGGGGGGGGGGGGGGGGAGAGAGAGAGAGAGAAAGAGAGAGAGCTCGTAGAGAGGGACAAAACATTAGACTATAGCAATCACAGCTAATGAATTATCACATTACAGTTTAATGCTTTCGATGGACGATTTCATAATGTTTTCATTCACTGCACCAGCTGTCATGACTCAGGGGTCTGCCACATGTGGTCGGAGTGCTGTAATTATGATATGCAACCTGTTCTCTCTCTCTCTCTCTCTCTCTCTCATTTTTTCTCTCTCGTTCCCTCCCTTTTTTCTT